>NC_057806.1:194199596-194462160 GCF_018294505.1 Triticum aestivum
CGGATTCATTGGACAACACCCAAGGATCCAAATTTTCAAGTTCAGAAATTCCCCGGCTTCTGAGCCGCAGACGAGGTGAGGCTTCGGATTTAACTCCACCCACCCACCCCAACATATGCGATCTATCCAAAATCAGGCAAGAGCCCAACGAAACAGTACATCATTACTAGGCTAGATTCCTCCTGGTTAAGAACAGGCTAAGAGACTACCGCGAGGAAGACACAATCTTAATCTTCTGCAATAATTGCACGGCCAAGGGAATACTCAACGCCATAAGTCGCCGTGATATCACACGCTTCGCTGACTTGGCGTCCATTGTACGAAAATACTATGCGATGGAAAGCGCCTGGAAAACCAAAATAAAATTTTGGGACAATCCGACCCTAAATAAAAACCCAGTCCGAAATAAAAGGGTGCAGCATAACCAGACACCCAGGTAAGATACTAAAAAGCAAAAACCCTCTATAGGGCATGGAACCGTTCTGGAAGGATGGCTTAACAGACCCTGTAAAATCCACAACACAGAGGACGCCACACCAACTCACAGCCTTAGAGCATGTTGGATACTCCGGCAGGTGGCCAAAATTGGCGAAAACCTCCTAATTCCGAAGGCCACAGAAAGCCACCCCAGAAACACCCATACAGTATTAACAGTCTTCGAGACTTTCGCATCAAATAATATGCGAAAAAGGACACTCCGTAGCCTTGCCAAAGTCTATCAAGTAGCAACAATAAACCCATGAAGTGACACGGCTATTACCTTTAACGCCAGTGATGAACCTAGATTCCGAACAGCCCGAGCACCAGCCGCATTGGTCCTCAGCCCAATAGTGGACGACTTTCGTCTTACCAAGGTACTCATGGACAGCGACAGCGGATTGAACCTCATTTACGAGGAAACTCTTCATAAAATGGAACTAGACTGGAGCCGAATCGAGCGAAGCAGCACAACCTTTAGAGGGATAATCCCCAGTCGGGAAGCGCGCTGTACAGGAAAAATCACACTAGATGTGTTGTTCGGCACACTGGATAATTACAGGTCCGAAGAGATCACGTTCCATGTGGCTCCGTTCAGCAGCGGTTATCACGCTCTGCTAGGGCGGGAAGTGTTTACAATCTTCCAAGCAATACCCCATTATGGGTACATGAAGCTCAAAATGCCCGGGCCTAACGGGATCATCACTCTCGCTAGTGATCCGGACATAGCACTCCGCACCGAAAACAAGACAGCCGCACTGGCCCTCGAGGCACTATCTGAAGCCCTAGCGGCTGAGGAACTGACTGTGCTATGCTCTACGGTGAATAGGGATGATGTGGTACCCGACAAAAGATCAAAGTCCACCTCCTTTAAACCGGCGGACGAAATAGTCAAATTCCAAGTCCATCCAATGGACCCAAATAAAACAGCTTCCATCGAGGCACAGTTAAACCCTGATGTAGACGCCGTACTGCGAGAGTTCCTACGAGAAAACTGGGACATTTTCGCCTGGCACCCTTCAGACATGCCAGGAATCCCACGCAGGCTGGCCGAGCACAGCTTAAATATCCAAACAGGATTCAAACCTGTCAAACAGGCTCTTCGGCGTTTTTCCGAACCTAAGAGACATGCTATGGGAGAGGAGCTAGCAAAGCTATTGGAGGCCGGATTCATCAAAGACATAAAACATCCGGATTGGCTAGCAAACCTGGTGATGGTACCAAAGAAGGACAAATCCTGGCACCTGTGCGTTGATTTTAAAGACCTTAACAAGGCTTTCCCAAAGGATCCCTTCCCCTCCCCCGCATCGATCAAATTATCGACGCTACCACAGGACACGATTCGTTGTATTTCCTCGACGCATATTCCGGCTACCATCAAATCAAGATGGCAGAATCAGACCAATCCGCAACAGCATTTATCACACCATACGGCCCATTCTGCTTCAACACAATGCCCTTCGGGCTCAAAAACGCCGGCGCAACATATCAGCGCATGATTCAGACATGTCTGGCAAGCCAGATCGGCAAACAAGTAGAGGCGTATGTAGATGATGTGGTCGTCAAAAGAAGACATGTCGAATCTCTAGTAGACGACTTGAGGCTCACATTTGATAACCTCCGAACATACGACATCAAGCTCAACCCGGAAAAATGTGTTTTCGACGTTCCAGCCGGAAAGCTCTTGGGCTTCATTGTATCCAATAGAAGAATCGAAGCAAATCCAGCCAAGATCCGAGCTCTGTCGCAACTGGATATCCCAAAGGACCTCAAACAAACACAAAAGTTAACCGGATGCGTGGCAGCTCTAAGCCGCTTTATCTCCCGCTTGGGAGAAAAGGCCCTACCCCTTTACCGCCTCCTTCGGCGCACCGAACACTTCGAATGGATGGATGCAGCCACGGCCGGACTCGAGGAGATAAAAGCCATACTCGCAACAAACCCAGTCCTGGCCACGCTAAATATTGGCGAACCAATGCTATTATACATTGCAGCAACACATCAGGTTGTAAGCGCAGTGCTCGTCGTCGAACGAGAAGCGGATGGACACAGATTCCCCCTTCAAAAGCCGGTCTATTATGTGTCCACTGTCCTCACCCCTTGCAAATCACGGTACCCGCACTATCAAAAGATCGCGTACGCAGTATTCATGCCATCCCGGAAGCTACGACACTACTTTCAAGAGTGTTCAATAACAGTAGCCTCGGAAGTACCACTTAACGATATTATAAACAACCGTGACGCAATGTGCCGGATTGCAAAATGGGCCATTGAGCTCCTCCCGTTCGACATAACTTATAAGCCACGGCGAGCCATCAAGTCGCAAGTCTTGGCCGACTTCGTCGCAGAATGGATGGAGGCCGAACTCCCTAAAGAGTATGGCACATATTCAAATTGGATCATGTACTTCGGCGGCTCCAAGATGTTAGCCGGACTGGGGTCTGGCGTCATTTTGACGTCCCCCACAGGGGACACAGTTCAATATGTACTCCAGATTATGTACACAGACTCCAACAACGCAGCCGAATATGAGTCCCTTTTACATGGTCTCCGGATGGCAGTATCCATGGGTATTCAATGCCTAGAGGTGCGCGGGGACTCCAACCTCGCAATATCCCAAATAAATGGAGACTTCGATGCCAAGGATCCAAAAATGGCAGCCTACCGCAACACCATCCTAAAAATGTCAGCTCGGTTCGAGGGGCTTGAATTTCATCATATAGCCCGGGAAAACAATCAGACGACAGATGTCCTGGCATGCGTCGGCGCAAAACACGATATAGTCCCCCCAACATCTTCTTGGAAAGGTTGTTCAAGCCATTCGTAGTATGGGAAGGGGAGCCGAACAATAACACCCCGGACCCAACCGCACTGCCCGACACCGAAAAATCTGACACAATCGGAGGCTCTGCCAATGAAATAACACCTTCAGCCCACATAATAATGGCCATCATCGCCCCGTGGACAGAACCATTCCTCGCCTATCTCACCAGGCAGGAACTCCCCGAGGACCAAAATGAGGCACGCTACATAGTGCAGCGATCTAAAGCCTACAAAGTCCATGAGGGAGAGCTTTATAAGAAAAGCACTACCGGAGTCCTTCAAAGGTGCATCTCCAAAGAGGAGGGGCGGAACCTCCTGGCTGAAATTCATACCGGACTGGGCGGTCATCACGCTGCAGCTCGGTCCCTTGTAAGCAAGGCCTTCTGTACAGGCTTTTATTGGCCGACAGCCCGGGCAGACGCTCAGGACTTAGTCCAACGATGCACCAGTTGCCAGCTCTTTGCAAACCAAAGCCATATGGCACCCACCGCCCTCCGAACTATCCCCATTACTTGGCCCTTTGCAGTCTGGGGGCTTGACATGGCTGGACCCCTTAAAGGCGGAACCCACAAGCACAAATACTTACTGGTCATGGTGGATAAGTTCACCAAATGGATAGAAGCCAAGCCTGTTAAGATGGCCGAATCCGGACCTGTGATAGACTTTATATCCGGGGTTGTACACCGTTATGGTGTTCCCTACAGCATCATCACTGACAACGGCACGAACTTCACGGCCGACGAGGTAAAACTCTGGTGCAAAAACATTGGTATCAAGCTTGACTATGCTTCCGTCTATCACCCACAAACCAACGGCCAGGTCGAGCATGCAAATGGTCTTATCATGAGCGGCATTAAACCTAGATTAGTGCGGTCCCTCAAGGATTGCACCACCGGATAGAGGAGCTCGACTCCGTACTCTGGGGGCTGCGAACCACGCCGAATTGCACCACCGGATACACACCATTCTTTATGGTGTACGGCGCAGAGGCAGTTTTGCCCTGCAACATAATTCATGACTCACCTCGAGTGCGCATGTACGAAGAAAGAGAAGCCGACCTCGATTGGCAGGACAGCTTAGACACATTGGAGGAGGAGCGTGATGTGGCAAAAGCCCGTTCCGCATTCTATCAATAGCAGGCTCGAAGATACCAAAGCAGAGAAGTACGGGCCAAAAATTACAATGTTGGCGAATTAGTTCTACGACTACCGGACAAGAAAAAGGACAAACTCAAGCCCAAGTGGGAAGGTCCCTTCATAATTGACCAAGTCCTGACTAGTGGAGCGTACCGCCTACGAGACGCATTGGATAACTGACTCGAGCTGAACCCATGGAACACAGCCCGTCTCCGAAGATTCTACGCCTAAGCTCCGGACTCTATGTTCGTATCCTTCCTCTATCCATTTTTTATATATTTTCTGTGTTGCATTTCACTTCTTCTTCCTTCTCTCTCTTATAGCCCTTAAAGGCTCATAAAGTGACACGCCATCCGTGCTCATTAAACTTGGGGGCTTCTTTAAACAGAAGCTTATTCATACGGGATTCATGCCCAACACATGTGTCACACTTCTGCATGTACCTTTTATTCACCATTATATGCATCAATATGACTTAAGTTTTGGCCAAGCTGGGTTGCCTGGCTCCTGTGCTTACCCCTACGTTCCCGATTGTTCGGCTAGGTGGTAAAGGGAGCACCTCTGCGATTGTTACTGCCGGGTCAGCCGGACGTGTACCTCAGACTGGGTGAAGCCGAAAGCTAGCGTTCTTAAGGGAATATTCGGTCGGTGAATTGAAGATGATCCTTTTTATTTTTATCTATATGCCCCCAGATGTTTTTCCTGTGTTTCTTTTCACAGCATGGACATGCACTTTAGGGCATGCCTCCCAGAAAGGAACCCCTAACGGAACTATTCTCCCTGGAAGATGTTTCTTACTAACAATGTAATATAACATAACTAGTCGGGCACTTGTCTGTTCACGCACTAATGACCCCTACGCCTGGTCTCCATGCATTCCCCGGTTCTTATATAACTGCATGGGAATTCGGACACACTCCGGACCGTCAGGTCCCGAGGCTGAAGCGAAAAGGTCGGCCATGAAAAACGATCTACAATCCGGCTAGAAGGCATCATAAATGTCAATTACATTACATAGTCATTTTGACTGATCGTATTCCTCTTCAGTACCATCTAACAGGCTGTCTAATTTACAGTCCTGCTGGGAATACTTTGCGGCCAACTCTACTTGGCTGTATACTAAGTTTACAGGGATCTCCTTCCCATCAGGCCATATAGGACCGACCTCGGCCATGTGGTTGGGGTCAGCCTTTGCGTACTGCGTCTTCACCATGGCCAAGGCCTCCCTAGCACCTTGACGGCAGGCTGATATCTTCCACAATCGGAAGCGCCGCCGTGCTCCTGTTAGCTTCTCCGCAAGCTCTCCAAAACCTTCGGGCATGGAGACGGATGGCCACAGGGCCTGGGCGATGCCTCGCATGGCCTGCCGAACTCGATCGAGCAGTTGCGACAGCTCGGGAAGAAGGTCACCTGTAGAACCGGGCATCTCCTCTGCAGGACGACCTGTCAGCACACCGACAGACATTGCTCTGTTAGTCGACTTCCTCGCTGAACTTTCTTTCAAAAGGTTCGTTCAAGCACTTACTAAATATGCCGCGCCGAAGCCGCTGATTCTCCTTCGCGGAGTCTGACAGCTGGGCACGAACATCTTTCAGCTCGACGCCCAGCTTGGTGTTGGCATCTCGGAGATTGTTCTTCTCCCCCATCACCTTTAACAGCACCCTCTCACCAGCTTTTAGCTAGCATAAGAGGTGTTGCCGGATCCAATCCGGCGCCATCTGCAATTTCATTTGTCAGAATTCGTACCAAAGCTGTGCTTTGCAAAATACTTATCTTTCAAAGTGTATATTACCTGAGGGGGCCTCTTTAGGCTCCCCTGCCGCGGCCAGTGTGGCCTCAAGTTGGGCTTTGCACTCTTCCATCTCCTTGGACAGTAGGGAATTCTTTTCCGTAAGAATCTGCATAATAAATGATCCTTAAATCAGCTATTTTAACTGTTCCAAGTCTCAGGGGCTACTGGTATATATAGTTACCAAAATTTTCTTACCCGTATGTCTTTTACATATTGCTCCGTGGCTCTGGTTAGACCATTTTGAGCGGCACGGAGATACGCATCTCCCGACTTAAAGGCATCTAACGCCTCTTGGGAGAAACAAGTGTCGCGAAGAATTGTCCGGCGACGCTTGTGCTTCATGGCACTCTCCACCTCAGAGTTGGTGGCAGACAACCTGTCCACATCCTCCGTCGGAGGAGCGTCCGGTGCACGCCTTGTGTTCGGCCCTGCTTCTGGGCCAGGCTTTGGAGCCTTGCTGGTGGAGGCGCGATTGGCGGTCTCTCCGAATATAGTTCGGCGAGGTCTCTTTGTCCTGAAGAGTGCTCAAGTGTTAATATGCCCTGAAGGTACGACACCTGGGATAAACTGATGCGCCATACCTTTCCACTGACGCCCCGGTCCGGACTGCCCCTCTTTTCTGCCCACGGGGCCCTGCGGCCCCTCGTTGGCTTGTCGCCGCAGGTTCGGCCTCCTGTTTCTGGGAGGCCAGGATTAGCCCTGGATAATCGGCCGTAATGGCCACCAGGGCGTTGTCCTTGCTCAATTGATGGAACACTCCATCAATCAGATCCACCGAAAGCTCCAGATCCTCTTGTGAGTCCGGGTCAAGGGACCGTCCTGGGTCCTCGGGTTGTGGAGGAGGGCTGTTCATTTCTTTAACAGCCTGGCGCAGTTCCTGCGTCGAAATCACTACGATCAAATATTTAACAATGGGGATATAAAACGGATGGGCAAAGTTTGATCACCCAGCTTGGAGGATTGTACATGGAAAATCCACCCTTTGGGTCAACACGGAGAAAATCCTCCTCTTCTCCCTTATACAAAGCGGACAGGGTCTTTACTAGAGCCGCAGCCGAATCCGGCCCCTTACGGCCGTAGCGGGTGGTGTCGTCCTCCCTGTTGAAGTCCCACATGGGGTGGCCTCTATACTGTAGCGGCTGCACCCCTCGCATGATGCATGCAGCCATGACCCCAATCATGGTTAGTCCGGAATGAGCTAACAATCTTATCCGGCCCATCAGGTAAACAACGTCCCTGTCACTTTCCCTCTGAGGGCTCCGTGGGCGCAAGCTTAGGCGCTTCTTTAAGGGAGCATTGTTGAATTCAGGGAGGCCGATCCGGACAGGATCCGGCAGCGGGACGTCTTCTATGTAAAACCATTCCGAGGGCCAGTCTTCGGACGCCTTCTTTGGGGTTCCGGACAGATAGCCGGTCCCGGCGATGCGCCATACTTCGGCTCCACCCACTTGATACATAGACCCCTTCTTGGAACGGGGCACGAGGCAAAATAGCTCCCTCCACAGTCCGAAATGAGCTTCAACACCCAAGAACAGCTCGCAGAGGGCTACAAAGCCCACAATATGCAGTACTGAGGCAGGCGTGAGGTGATGTAGCTGGAGGCCGTAGAACTCCAGCAACCCTCAGAGAAATGGATGGATTGGGAATCCGAGCCCCCTTATTAAATAAGGGACGAGGCACACCCGCTCTCCTTTGGTGGGATTAGGGGCACTCTCCGCTTGCTCTCCGCTATTGTAAACGGCAAGACTGGCTCGAACCGGGATCATATAGGCCTGGGGAAGAAATCCCTTGGTCTGGAGCGTCACTAACTCGCTATGCGGGATGGAGCATCTTTCCCAATATCCAGGCTTAGGGCTGGAAGGGCGGGAGGAGGAGTCGCGACGGCTGGCCATGGTGGAATGGATCTTTGTCGAAAGTGCTCTAATGAACACTCGCGAAGGGGGAAGGTGTGGTTTGGATCTAAATCCTCGTCTCCTTAAATAGGTCAGCTTGTTTACGCGGCTGGGGGTGTTAATGTAGAAATACCCAGACCTTTCATATTCGTTTGACACGTGGGGAGCGGCCATTATTGGGCGCAGAAGCCAAGGAGCACAACATCTACAAGAAACCGGACTTTATTCAACAGGTACATGGAATTTGGAGGAGAACACGCCTTGCAATGCCGAAGACAATCTGTGCACCGGACTCATCGTCATTGAAGTCTGGTTCGGGGGCTACTGAGGGAGTCCTAGATTAGGGGGTGTCCGGATAGCCAGACTATACCTTCAGCCGGACTCCAGGACTATGAAGATACAAGATTGAAGACTTTGTCCCGTGTCCGGAAGGGACTTTCCTTGGCGTGGAAGGCAAGCTTGGCGATACAGATATTCAGATCTCCTACCATTGTAACCGACTCTATGTAACCCTAACCCTATCCGGTGTCTATATAAACCGGAGGGTTTTAGTCCGTAGGACAACATACACATCAACAATCATACCATAGGCTAGCTTCTAGGGTTTAGCCTCTCTAATCTCGTGGTAGATCTACTCTTGTACTACCTATATCATCAATATTAATCAAGCAGGACGTAGGGTTTTACCTCCATCGAGAGGGCCCGAACCATTGTAAAACTTCGTGTCCCCTGCCTCCTGTTACCATCCGGGCTAGACGCACAGTTCGGGACCCCCTACCCGAGATCCGCTGGTTTTGACACTGACAATAGGGATGCCCAGTCTCAAACTGCAAAATACAAAAAAGAGTTCATCTCTTACATAATCAAACAAAAACTCCCAATGGAGTCAAAACCTTTACTTTCCGCTTGGGGACCACCACTAGTGTGCTTAGCATGGAAGATGTTGATAACCGATGGTCGTGAAGTGAATGAGAAGGGTGCATGTCTCAAAATATCATTTAGCTCTGTTTTAAAAATTGAGCTCTGGCACCTCTGCAAATCACTGCTTCCCTCTGCGAAGGGACTATCTATGTACTTTTATGTTGTGTCATCACCTTCTATAAACAAGCGCCAAAAACTGAGTAGAGCACAACAGTCATGATTTATGCATTGTGTATAGCTAATTTTGGGTGCACCATGACTGGATCATTTCTACCATCAATTACAATGTTTAGTCGCTGCTTGAACTTCGGAGGTGCTCTGCATTTATGTTTTGCGGTCTCAGAAAGGGCTAGCGAGATACCATAGTTGTCATATTATATCATGGTTGTTTTGACAACATGTTGTTGTTTGAGATATCTTATTATTGCTCCCTAGCTGATCATGTCATTGATGTGAATCATTATAATCTTTAAGAGTTATTGTTGACATGGTTAGCTATAATGTTGGCTGAAAACCTGGGTGCTATTTAAGATTATTTACGCAAACAAGAGCAAAAGAGTTCGTAAAAGTTTTTCCTTCTCACTTTGAGTTTATCAACTGAATTGCTTGAGGACAAGTAGAGGTTTAAGCTTGGGGGAGTTGACACATCTCCAACGTATCTACTTTTCTCATGCTTTTCCTCTTGTTTTGGTCTCTAATTTGCATGATTTGAATGAAACTAACCCCGGACTGACGTTGTTTTCAGCAGAACTACCATGGTGTTGTTTTTGTGCAGAAATAAAAGTTCTCGGAATGGAACAAAACTTTTTGAGGATTTTTTATACAAATAAAGAGAATTTCTGGAGCCAAGACCTACTTGAGAGGGGCACCTGGGTGGGCAGTACCCACCTGGTGGGCCCGCTGATGACCCCTTGATACTATAAATTCACATATTTCCAGAAAAAAATCAAGGAGAAAGAATTATTGCGATGCACGAGACGGAGCCTCCGCCAAGCCCTGTTCTTCCTCGGGAGGGCAGATTTGGAGTCCGTTTGGGGCTCCGGAGAGGGGGATCTTCGTTCTTCGTCATCACCAACCCTTCTCCATGACCAATTCCATGATGCTCCCCACCGGGAGTGAGTAATTCCTTCGTAGGCTCGCTGGTCAGTGAGGAGTTGGATGAGATTCATCATGTAATCGAGTTAGTTTTGTTACGGCCTGATCCCTAGTATCCACTATGTTCTTAGATTGATGTTGCTATGACTTTGCCATGCTTAATGCTTGTCACTTTGGGCCTGGGTGCCATGATTTCAGATCTGAACCGTTTATGAATTCATCACTATATCCATGTTTTAGATCCGATCTTGCAAGTTATAGTCACCTACTACGGTTATGATCCGGCAACCCCAGAGTGACAACAATCGGGCCCACTCTTGGTGATAACCGTAGTTTGAGGAGTTCATGTATTCACTATGTGTTAATGCTTTGTTCCGGTTCTCTATTAAAAGGAGGCCTTAATATCCCTTAGTTTCCAATATGGACCCGCTGCCACGGGAGGGTAGGGCAAAAGATGTCATGCAAGTTCTTTTAATATTGCACGTATGACTATTTACAGAATACATGCCTACATTATATCGATGAACTAGAGCTAGTGCCGTATCGCCCTATGTTATAACTGTCTCGTGATGAATATGATCCAACAAGTCACCGATCCAATCCCTACGAACTTTTCCATATTTTTTCCGCTAAGTTACTATCGCTATCATCATTGTTACACTTGATACAAATTACTGCTACCACTGTTACTGTTACCATTGTTGTTGTCGCTACTATCAAAACTATCATATTACTATGCTACTGATCATATTGCTGCAGATAATTAATCTCTAGTTGTGGTTGAATTGACAACTCAGCTGCTAATACCTTCAAATATTCTTTGGCTCCCCTTGTGTGAAATCTATAAATTTGGGTTGAATACTCTACCCTCGAAAACTGTTGCGATCCCCTATACTTGTGGGTTATCAACCCTCGTAGACCGAAAGCAGAAGCGTTAAGTAACGTAGTTGATGTTGTCGAATGCCTTCGCGATCCAACCGATCAAGTATCGAACGCACGACACCTCCGTGATCTGCACACATCCAGCTCGGTGACGTCCCTCGAACTCTAGATCCATCTGAGGCCGAAGGAGAGTTTCGTCAGCATGATGGCGTGGTGACGGTGATGATGAAGTTACCGACGCAGGACTTCGTTGTAACATCCCAAATTTTCAATTTGGAATGTTATACATAGATCATCCATGCATATCATATTTTACTGCATTTCGTTTCGTGATCCTCAAAATCCTAAGCAACTCAAGGACCCTCGGAGAGAGTTGGGGATTTTCCGGTTTTCATATTTGGGTTTTACCAAATATCGAAACGAGGATTTTTGGTTTTAATTATTTTTCTCTCCGAAAATATTTCATTTTAAAATATATGAGAGGAGATAATATGACTTCTCCCAAATAAATGAAATATTGGGGGAAAAATATTAAAATCATTTATTTGATTTTTATTTGGATTTTACTTGCACGTTTTCAAAATTGCAAGTTTAAGGAAGGGCTGAATGATGAGATGAGTATGCAGTGGATGTGGCCACAGATGCCGCAAAGCAGGAGAAGTTTAAGGAAGGGCTGAATGATGAGATGAGTATGCAGTGGATGGTGGCAACATTCACCAACTACAAGGAGTTGGTAGATAAGGCTCTTATGATTGAAGGGAAGCAGCAGCAGATTGAGAGCAGTAAGAGGAAGTAAGGACAAGGGAGGTATAACTCAGGAGCTCAGCAGAAGCCTCGCCTAACCCCGAACTCGAGAGGACTTGTTCATAACCATGGAGGTCATAACCACACCGGAGGAGGATCGCACAACCACAATTGGTTCTAAGAATGGGAATGGGAACGGAGCCAACAACAATCAGAACCTCCAAAATCCAGCCACACCCGCCAAAAGAGACCTAAGTCATGTTACTTGCTTTAAGTGCGGGAAGACTGGACACTATGCCACGGAGTGCCCTGAAGGAAAGAATGGAAACAGAAATGGGAGCGATGGGAAGAATCCCAATCCATTAAACAAAGGACAAGTGAACCACGTTAACATGGAGGCGGTTGAAGAGTAGCCAGACGCGGTTATAGGTAAGTTTTTGGTTAAGTCATTTACTGCTCTTGTTCTTTTTGATACTAGTGCATTGCATTCATACACATGAAAGGAATTTGTGGATAAGTTCAAACTACTGACCCAAACCCTTAGGACCCCTCTGTTAGTAAGTTCACCCGGAGTAGAGTATATGGCTAGTCGATGGTGCGACCATATACCCCTAACCATTGGCACACATGTCTTTCGCCCGACCTAATTATCTTGGAGTCACAAGGATTAGATGTGATATTAGGCATGGACTGGATGTCAAAGTATGGAGGAAGTATTGACTGTGCTAGTAAGTCGATTAATCTCACCACCCCGAAGGGAAGAAGGATTAAGTATGTATCTAGGCATGTGCTTAGGAGGTGCCAAGTGAATACCCTCATGGGAGTTGTTCAGGAGGAAGTGCCTGTAATGAAGGATTACCCAGATGTTTTTCCAGAGGAGTTACCAGGCATGCCACCGGATTGAGACATTGAGTTTTTGATAGAGCTATTGCCAGGTACAGGGCCAATATCCAAGAGACCCTATCAGATGCCCACGAATGATCTGGAGGAGATTAAGAAACAGATCAAGGAGTTATTGGAGAAAGGTTACATTCGAAGGAGTTCATCACCTTGGGGAGCCCCAGTGCTTTTGGTTGAGAAGAAGGATAAATCCCTAAGAATGGTTGTTGATTATCGGGCCTTGAATGAAGTGACGATTAAGAACAAGTACCCACTGCCGATGATCAATGATCTGTTTGATCAGCTGCAAGGAGCTAAGGTGTTTTTGAAGATCGATTTGCGATCGGGATACCATTAGTTGAAGATTCGAGAGAATGATATACCAAAGACAACATTCACCACGCGGTATAGATTATACGAGTATACGGTCATGTCGTTTGGACTGACTAACGCCCCTGCCTATTTCATGAGCATGATGAACAAGGTATTCATGGAGTATTTGGACAAGTTTGTTGTGGTGTTTATTGACTATATAATGGTATATTCGAAGAATGAAGAGGAGCACAAGGAGCATTTGCGATTAGTTCTCGAGAAACTCAGGGAACACCAGCTGTATGCCAAGTTCAGCAACTGCGAGTTTTGGTTGAAGGAAGTCAGATTCCTTGGACATGTTATATCAGGAGAGGGTATAGCAGTAGACCCCAGCAAGGTTCAGTCAGTCACTGAATGGTTGGCACCCACTTTAGTTAGCGAGATCCGCAGTTTTCTTGGGCTCGCAGGATACTATCGGAGATTCATCGAGAATTTTTCCAAGATTGCGAAGCCAATGAATGAACTATTGAAGAAGGATACTAAGTTTAAATGGACGAAAGATTGCGAGGCAAGTATCTAGGAGTTGAAGAAATGTTTGACTACAGCCCCAGTACTGACACTGCCAGATATACATAAGGAATTCCAAGTGTATTGCGACGCCTGTCGCTTAGGACATGGAAGCGTGCTTATGCAGGACGGGAGAGTTGTTTTGTACGCCTCGCGATAGCTAAAACACCACGAGTTGAATTATGCCACGCATGATTTGGAGCTAGCAGCCGTAGTGCATGCATTGAAGACTTGGAGGCATTACCTTATTGGAAATCATTGTGATGTGTACACGGATCATAAGAGTTTGAAGTACATTTTCACCCAGAAGGAGCTGAACCTTAGGCAGAGAAGATGGTTGGAGCTTATAAAGGATTATGATATGAAGCTTCATTATCATCCAGGAAAGGCCAATGTCGTAGCAGACGCCTTGAGCCGGAAGAGCTATGCTAATACCCTAATAAGCACGGGATTGCCGAAGGAGTTAGCAGAGGATCTCCGGGAACTACGTTTGGAGATTGTTCCTAGAGGTTTTGTTGCAACAATGGAGGTACAGTCTACATTGTTGGGAAAGATTCGAGAAGCTCAGAGGGATGACAAGGAGATTGCCAAGATAAAGGAGAAAATGAGCAAAGGAAAGGCCAAAGGTTTTCGTGAGGATGAGCACGATACCTTATGGTTTGAGGACCGGATATACGTGCCTAATGACCTAGAGATCAGGAAGTTAAAACTTCACGAGGCTCATGACTCACCCTACTCGATACACCCCGGAAACACCAAGATGTATTTGGATTTGGAGGAACGTTTCTGGTGGACTGGTATGAAGAAGGATATCGCCGAGTATGTAGCCGTATATGATGTATGTCAGAGAGTGAAGGCAGAGCATGAAAAGCCAGCAGGATTGTTACAGCCTATGCCGATACCCGAATGGAAGTGGGATAAACTTGGCATGGATTTTATCACCAGTTTGCCCAGGACCAAATCAGGATATGATTCTATATGGGTAGTAGTTGATCGCTTGACCAAAGTGGCTCACTTTATCCTAGTGAAAACCACATATACACGTGCGAAGATGGCCAAGATATATATGTCCAGGATCGTATATCTACATGGAGTTCCAAGGACCATCGTATCATACAGAGGAACACAGTTTACCTCAAAGTTTTGGCATCAGCTACACCAGACTTTGGGAACAAGATTGGAGTTCAGTACAACATTTCACCCGCAGACGGATGGACAGACCGAGAGAGTCAACCAGATTCTGGAGGACATGTTGAGAGCCTGTGCGCTAGATTATGGATCTAGTTGGGATGACAATCTGCCTTAGGCAGAGTTCTCATACAACAATAGCTACCAAGCCAGTTTGAAGATGGCACCGTTCGAAGCCATATATGGACGAAGGTGCAGAACACCATTGATGTGGGATGAAGTTGGAGACTGACAGTTGTTTGGAACAGACTTGATCAAAGAGTCTGAGGAGAAGGTTAAACTGATCCGGGATAGACTGAAGATAGCTCAGTCCAGACAGAAGAGTTATGCAGATTCGAAACGCAAGGAAGTAACCTATGAAATTGGAGATAGAGTATATCTGCGAGTATCACCCTTGCGAGGAGTGAAATGTTTTGGAGTTAAGGGAAAGTTAGCCCCGAGATTTGAAGGACCGTATCGTGTTTTGGAACAGATGGGAGAAGTTGCCTACAAGTTGGAGTTACCTAAAGGACTGTCAGGAGTTCATGATGTGTTCCACGTTTCACAGTTGAAGAAGTGTCATGCTGAGATGGCCGATATAGCGTTAAGAGATACAGTACCCTTGGAGGCGATTCAGTTGGACAGTGATTTGACTTATGAGGAAAAGCCAGTTAAGATTCTTGAGTTTGCCAGCCGAGTCACCCGCAGCAAGGTTACCAAGTTTTGCAAAGTTCAGTGGAGTCACCATACCGAGGATGAAGCCACCTGGGAACGAGAGGATGACCTCCGCAAAGGCCACCCACAGCTATTTTCTAGCCAACCCGAATCTCGAGGGCGAGATTAATCTTAAGGGGGGTAGGTTTGTAACATCCCAAATTTTCAATTTGGAATGTTATACATAGATCATCCATGCATATCATATTTTACTGCATTTCATTTCGTGATCCTCGAAATCCAAAGCAACTCAAGGACCCTCGGAGAGAGTTGGGGATTTCCCTGTTTTCATATTTGGGTTTTACCAAATATCGAAATGAGGATTTTTGGTTTTAATTATTTTTCTCTCCGGAAATATTTCATGTTAAAATATATGAGAGGAGATAATATGACTTCTCCAAAATAAATGAAATATTGGAGGAAAAATATTAAAATAATTTATTTGATTTTTATTTGCATTTTACTTGCATTACAAAAATTG
Organism: Triticum aestivum; assembly: GCF_018294505.1. Lineage (NCBI taxonomy): Eukaryota > Viridiplantae > Streptophyta > Magnoliopsida > Poales > Poaceae > Triticum > Triticum aestivum. The sequence goes on from NC_057806.1 coordinate 194,215,479, forward strand.
CACGTTTTCAAAATTGCATTTTAGGGCCAAGAAAATGTTCATCTTGTTCTAAATATTTTATTTAGACGGTGAAAATTTATTTTGGCATTTTTAGATTTTTATTTTATTTTCTAGGATTTATTTTCTGTTTGGCGGAATTATTTATTAAAAAAAAACTTCCAGCGCCGGCCGGTCCGAAGCCGAGCCGAGCCAGGCCGGCCCCAGCCCCGCGCCACCGCCTTCCCCGTCCCGTGCCGCCGCCGGACTCGGAGGAGTCCGAGCCGCCACCGCCGCCTCGACCCCCTCCCCAAGTCAGAGCCGCCGCCGCCTCCCCCCTTTAAAAACCCACCCCGGGCCCCCTGGAGCCCCGAGTCGCCGCCACCGCAGCCCTCGACAGTCGCCGCCGCTGCAGCCCTGCGCCGCCGCCTGCCGCCGCCCGCATCGCCCTCTGCTGCCGCCCGCGCCGCCGAGCCTCCCCACCGCTTCGCAAGCCTGCCGCCGAGCCCCGCCTCGCCGGAGAGGTAACGCGTTGATCTGCCGTCGCCCATTTTTCTTTCAAAGAAAATCGATTAGTTTTTTTTGAAAACCCTAGTCGTTTTTTTGGTTCGCCGGTTTTGTTTTTAATGAACGATTTTCGCCCGTTAGTTATAGATAACGAATGCTCGTTCGTTAGGCTGTTCGTCAGTTTTCTTTTATCAGATTAATCCGCGATTATTTCTGATCGCGATTTCTGATCTAGTTTATCTTTTCGCTTGTTAGTCGGAATCAGGCGATTCAAGCGCCTAGATCTTCGTCTCGAGACACTCTTTTCGTTTAACCACCTTGCACAAGTTTTTGCTACTGTAAAATTTGACCTAGGTCCAGATTAGTAAACAGATCATGTTTCTTTCGCCGTTTGTGTTTCGTTGCTCCGTTTGATTTGATTCTTTTTGCAAACCGGAGTTCTTAAGTTGAACTTTCTGGTTAGATCTTCTTATTTGAGGTTTACCCGTGTTTTCTTTGCTTGATTGCTTATGTATGCTATTGTTTGTTTGTGATAGAATTCCCGGAGTGCGAAGCGTGTTATTTGGAGTCTCTAGGTTACGCGGATCGTCAGCAAGGCAAGTAACACTTTGATCATACTTTCCATACCTAGTTTTTATGCATTAGTTTCAATCCTCAAATATTGCATGATTAGGATGTCATTAACTTGTGGGTTGGGAAGTAGTTGTTGAGGTAGGAACCTATTGCCCTGTTACTATCAAACCCTTGGGAGTTACTTCTACGTATTGCTTATATTGCTATGCTATGCTCATAGACGTGGTTTGGGTGTGTGAAATCCATGACATATGTGAGATTGATAATTAATGGTTCAACTTAAGGTGGCAACTTAAATACACATCTGGGTGGATTGAGGCACCTGGAGTACCCAATGTTGCCTGTATTTTTGGAAATCCTGGAGTACCCGTGTGATCTTCCTATGGACCGCCACCCAGGCTCAAAGGGAACTGAGATTATTCATGCTAGAAACTTCCGTGTGAAGCCACAAGCTATTATGGGCTCTAGCATAGTTGAGTAAGTTACGTGAAGCTCTTGAAGAGGTGGATCAGCAGGTAGTGGGTTTGTAGGTTTGGTATGGTCTGCCCGGAGTGGAGAATTAATGTGACGTTTGATAGCACACAAAGTGTTCCTCCGGTATTTAGGAGTCATAGGAACATGTAGAGAATCTTTATAATCACCCAGTTACTTGTGACGTTTGATAGCACACAAAGTGTTCCTCCGGTATTTAGGAGTTACATAATCTCATAGTCATAGGAACATGTATAAGTTATGAAGAAAGCAATAGCAATAAACTAAACGATCATAGTGCTAAGTTAACGGATGGGTCATGTCAATCACATCATTCTCTAATTATGTGATCCCATTTATTAAATGACAACTCATGTCTATGGTTAGGAAACTTAACCATATTTGATTAACGAGCTAGTTAAGTAGAGGCATACTAGTGACACTCTGTTTGTCTATGTATTCACACATGTACTATGTTTCCGGTTAATACAATTCTAGCATGAATAATAAACATTTATCATGATATAAGGAAATATAAACAACAACTTTATTATTGCCTCTAGGGCATATTTCCTTCAAACATCACTATGCTAATCATATCTACTATATGATTCATGTTCGACCTTTCGGTCTTAGTGTTCCGAGGCCGTTTCTGCATATGCTAGGCTCGTCATGTTTAACCCCAGTATTCCGTGTGTGCAAAACTGGCTTGCACCTGTTGTATCTGAGCGTAGAGCTTATCACATCTGATCATCATGTGGTTTCTCGGCACGACGAACTATAGCAACGGTGCATACTCAGGGAGAACACTTGTACCTAGAAATTTAGTGAGAGATCATCTTATAATGCTACCACCATACTAAGCAAAATAAGATGCATAAAAGATAAACATCACATGCAATCAAAATAAGTGATATGATATTGCCACCATCATCTTGTGCCTTTAATCTCCATCTCCAAAGCACCGTCATGATCACCATCGTCACCGGCTTGACACCTTGATCTCCATCGTAGCATCGTTGTCGTCTCGCCAACTATTGCTTCTACGACTATCGCTATCGCTTAGTGATAAAGTAAAGCAATTACATGGCGATTGCATTTCATACAATAAAGCGACAACTATATGGCTCCTTCTAGTTGCCGATAACTGTTACAAAACATGATCATCTCATACAACAATTTATATCTCATCACGTCTTGACCATATCACGTCACAACATGCCCTGCAAAAACAAGTTAGATGTCCTCTACTTTGTTGTTGCAAGTTTTACGTGGCTGCTATGGGCTTCTAGCAAGAACCGTTCTTACCTACGCATCAAAACCACAATGGTTTTTCGTCACGAGTGTTGTTTTAACCTTCAACAAGGACCGGGTGTAGTGAAAGTCGATTCAACTAAAGTTGGAGAAACAGACACCCGCTAGCCACCTGTGTGCGATGCACGTCGGTAGAACCAGTCTCATAAACGTGGTCATGTAAAGTCGGTCCAAGCCGCTTCGTCCAACAATACCGCCGAATCAAAGTAAGACGTTGTTGGTAAGCAGTATGACTATTATCTCCCACAACTCATTGTGTTCTACTCGTGCATATAACATCTACGCATAGACCTGGCGAGGATGCCACTGTTCGGGAACACCGTATTTCAAAAAATTTACCTATGATCATGCAAGATCTATCTAGGAGATGCATAGAAACTAGAGGGTAGAGTGTGTCTACGTATGCTCATAGACCGAAAGCGGAAGCGTTTAGTAACGCGGTTGATGTAGTCGAACGTCTTCGTGATCCAACCGATCCAAGTACCGAACGTATGGCACCTCCTTGGTCAGCACATGTTCAGCTCGATGACGTCCCTTGAACTCTTGATCTAGTTGAGGCCGAGGGAGAGTTCCGTCAGCACAACGGTGTGGTGACAGTGATGATGAAGTTACCGATGCAGGGCTTCACCTAAGCACTACAACGATATGATCGAGGTGTGTAACTATCGAGGGGGGCACCGCACATGGCTAAAAGATCAACTTGTGTGTCTTTGGGGTGCCCCTACCTCCGTATATAAAGGAGGGAGAGGGAGAGGCACCTGGCCCTAGGGGCGCGCCAAGGTGTGTAGTCCTACTAGGACTCCCTAGTCCTAGTAGGATTCCACCTCCCACACGGAGTAGGAAAGAGGGAAGGGAGAAGGAGAAGGAAAGGGGGGCCGGCCCCCTTCTCCTATTCCTAATCGGCCTCCTGCCCAGGGGGGGGGGTGCACCAGCCCCTTGTGGGCTGGTGTGCTTCCCTCTTATGGCCCATAAGGCCCATAACTTCTCCTGGGGCCTTCCGGTAACCTCTCGGTACTCCAGAAAAATGCCTGAACCACTTAGAACCATTCCGATGTCCAAATGCAACCTTCCAATATATGAATATTTACCTCTCAACCATTTAGAGACTCCTCGTCATGTCCGTGATATCATCCGGGACTCGAAACAAGCTTCAGTCATAAAATCACATAACTCATAATACAAATTGTAATCGAACGTTAAGCGTGTGGACCCTATGGCTTCAAGAACTATGTACACATGACCGATACACATCTCAGGTCAATAACTAATAGCGGAACCTGGATGCTCATACTGTCTCCTACATATTCTACGAAGATCTTTATCGGTCAAACCGCATATGTGACGCCCCCGATTTGACCGTACACTAATCATGCACGCAAATGTGTACGATCAAGATCAAGGACTCACGGGAAGATATCACAACACAACTCTACAAATAAAATAAGTCATACAAGCATCATATTATAAGCCAGGGGCCTCGAGGGCTCGAATACAAGAGCTCGATCATAGACGAGTCAGCGGAAGCAACAATATCTGAGTACAGACATAAGGTTAACAAGTTTGCCTTAAGAAGGCTAGCACAAACTGGGATACAGATCGAAAGAGGCGCAGGCCTCCTGCCTGGGATCCTCCTAAACTACTCCTGGTCGTCGTCAGCGGGCAGCACGTAGTAGTAGGCACCTCCGGTGTAGTAGGAGTCGTCGTCGAACGGTGGCGTCTGGCTCCTGGGCTCCAACATCTGGTTGCGACAACCAGAAGAAAGGAAAGGGGGAAAAGGGGGAGAAAGCAACCGTGAGTACTCATCCAAAGTACTCGCAAGCAAGGAGCTACACTACATATGCATGGGTATATGTGTAAAGGGCCATATCATTGGACTGAACTGCAGAATGCCAGAATAAGAGGGGGATAACTAATCCTATCAAAGACTACGCTTCTGGCAGCCTCAGTCTTGCAGCATGTAGAAGAGAGTAGAATGAAGTCCTCCAAGTAGCATCGCATAGCATAAACCTACCCGACAATCCTCTCCTCATTGCCCTGTTAGAGAGCGATTACCGGGTTATATCTGGCACTTGGAAGGGTGTGTTTTATTAAGTATCCGGTTCTAGTTGTCATAAGGTCAAGGTACAACTCCAAGTCATCCTGTTACCGAAGATCACGGCTATTCGAATAGATTAACTTCCCTGCAGGGGTGCACCACATAACCCAACACGCTCGATCCCATTTGGCCGGACACACTTTCCTGGGTCATGCCCGGCCTCGTAAGATCAACACGTCGCAGCCCTACCTAGGCACAACAGAGAGGTCAACACGCCGGTCTAAATCCTATGGCGCAGGGGTTTGGGCCCATCGCCCTTTGCACACCTGCACGTTGCAAACACGGCCGGAAGCAGAACTAGCCCCCTTAATACAAGAGCAGGCTTACGGTCCAATCCGGCGCGCGCCACTCAGTCGCTGACATCACGAAGGCTTCGGCTGATACCACGACGTCGAGTGCCCATAACTGTCCCCGCGTAGATGGTTAGTGCGTATAGGCCAGTAGCCAGACACAGATCAAATACCAAGATCTCGTTAAACGTGTTAAGTATCCGCGAACACCGACCAGGGCCAGGCCCACCTCTGCCCTAGGTGGTCACAACCTGGCCCTGTCGCTTCGCCACAAAGATCCACACAGAGGGCCGTTGGGACAAAGGTCCTTTCAGCCCCCAATCCGTGAATCACTCGCGGGTGCTCCACAAGCCGACCCGTCTTTAGTCACCACATGTATCATGTATAAAGTATATAGTATATACCCGTGATCACCTCCCGATTGATCACGACCCGATAATATAGCATGGAAGACGGACAAGAATGTATGGCCACTGATGATAATCTAGCATCCTATACTAAGCATTAGGATTGCAGGTAAAGGTAACAACAGTAGTAGCAAGGATAGGCTATGCATCAGAATAGGATTAACGGAAAGCAGTAACATGCTACACTACTCTAATGCAAGCAGTAGAGAAAAGAGTAGGCGATATCTGGTGATCAAAGGGGGGGCTTGCCTGATTGCTCTGGCAAGAGAGAGGGGTCGTCAACACCGTAGTCGAACTGGGGGTCGCCGGTAGTCTCAGGGTCTATCGGAAAGAAGTAATGGAGGGGGAACACAATAAATAACAGAGCAATCAAAGCATCACAAAGCGTAACATGGCAATACGTGGTGCTAGGTGTGCCCTAACGCGGCAGTAGGTGGTACCGGCGAAAGGGGGAAAACATCCGAGAAAATATCTCCGGTGTTTCGCGTTTTCGGGCAAAGGGGCCGGAGGGGGAAAGTTGCGAGTTTGATATGTTAGGAGTGTGTGGCGGACGAACGGGCCGCGTATCCGGGTTCGTCCCGTCGTTCTGAGCAACTTTCATGTACAAAGTTTTTCCATCCGAGCTACGGTTTATTTTATATTAATTTTAAAAGATTTAGATTAATTTTAGCATTTATTTAATTAACTTAGTACAACATTATCCAAACAATGCATGCTGACGTCAACATGACGTCAGCATGACGTCAGCAGTCAACAGAGGTGTTGACTAGGTCGCTGACGTGTGGGTCCCACTAGTCATTGACAGACTAACTAACTATCAGATTAACTACATTAATTAGTTAATTAGATTAACTAACAGAGGTTAATTAGGTTAATTATTTGTCCTAATTAGTTATTTAATTGATTAATTATTATTATTATTTTAAATTCTTTTTTATATCCCTTTTTTTAATGTTCCAGGGCGGTGGGGCCCGTGTGTAAGTGGCCCACGGGGGTTTTGCGAGCGCTGGGCGAAACAGGCAGCAGGCGCCTGGGCGTGGCCGAACCCGACAGAGCGCTGCGGGGCGCCGGGGGCCACGGCGCTGTCCAGGCGGCCACCGCGGCGAGAGGCGGCGTAGGGACGCGGGGCGGCGGTGGTCGGCGGGCAGCTGCATCGGGGTGAAGCGGCAGGGTGGAGCCGACGGTGAGAGGGGGCCAGCAGCGGGCGCGTCCGAACAAGGTGGGGCGCGGGCGCGGGCGCAGGCAGGGGGCACGGGCGCGGCCAGGCCGGCCGGCGCGCGTGCGGGCGTCGGTGAGCGAGGCCATGGCCGAAGTGGCCGGAGCAGGAGAGAAGGAGGAGATGCCGGGGCCTCACCACGGGGCCGTGGGGTCTAGGCAGCGGTGCTCGGGGAGGTTGACGGGGACGGCCGGCGCAGGGGAGGAGGCGACGACGTAGAGGACGCTGGGGAGGCAGTCTGGGCGGCGACGACGTTGAGCTGGCTCCAGGGACGGCGAGCGGCGGGCGGTGTCGAGGGCGCCGGTGACTTCGGGGCGGCCCCAGGCGGGCGTCGCACGAGGGAGAGGAGAGGCGAGGAGTCCGAGGGGCGGCGCCGGCGCCGGCTCGCGGCGGCCTTAGCGGAGCCGCGGCTTGTGTCGGGCGTAGGCGTACGGGAGGGGATCGAACAGGGCGCCCCTCCCCTGTCCGTTCGCCATGGCATGCGTGTGTTGTGTGTGACGGCGCGGGTGAGGGGAGAAGGGGATCGTGGGGGGCGACTGGGTTCGTTCCCCCGATCTAGATCTGGATCGGGGAGGGGGGAGAGAACGACGTGGGGGGTGAGTGTGAGCGAGTGGGACGGGGGATTAGGGTTTCGGGGGGTGTTATGGAGGGAGTGGGTGGGCCGGCCTAGTCGGCCTGATTGGCCCAGAGGCCAACTGGGCCGTGGCCCAGTTAGGGCGGGGGGGGGGGGTTGTTTTATTTTATTTTTGTTTTGTCTTCATTTATTCTTTTAACTTTGGTTTTTAAATGTTTTAATATCAAAACAGTTTTATCAAGCTATAAAACCCATACCTAAATTAGTAAGGTAGCATAACTCACTGTAATAAAATGTTCACACATTATCTTAACTAGCTTACAATTACCTATATACATAAAAGCAATTATTAAGTATTTTCAGATATTGTTTTAATTATTTTTGTGCTCATAAATATTTTATAAAAGTTTGGTTTCATCACCTACCACTACATATGGATTAATCGACACACTCCGAGCATTTTAGTTTTAATGTTTGAAAACTTCATCATTTGGGTTTGATTTCGAATTTGAATTCGATCGGGTTTGAATTAACCCGAGATTAACAACAGTGACCTCGGTGACGCGGCATCATTAGTAGAGGTTACTGTAGCATGATTACCCGGGCGTCACAATTCTCCTCCACTACAAGAAATCTCGTCCCGAGATTAAAGAGGTAGTGAAAGGGGGGAAAGGTTTGGTTACGAATCTAGCGGGTCTTCTCATCCTGGCTTGCTCTTCTCGAAGAGGCCGGTCCAATACATTGATGTCTTCATTTCTCTGCTTCAGGTCACCATGACGAAGTCGGCGTCCTTTCTTCAGGAACTCCATCGTACTTACGAAAGAATAAAGGGTGGGCATTCCGAGAGAACAGACCTCTGCAAGGTCGACTATCTGGTCGATAACATCGAGGAAGGTGGCGGAACCGCGGAAGTAACTCTCGAATTGAAACTTACGAAAATATCGAGAACATAGTAAGGAGGTATCATGTGAAGTTTCAAGCGGCCAGACAAACGTTCGATGCCTGAAACGGGGCGTGAACGGGGTTCAAAGCAACGGGAATAAGTATCGTGTCTGATACAAGAATTGATGAGCTCTCCAAAGGTGGCTCGTGATCTTTCATACAAAGCCAAGCGTGAGGAATGACTTTAGAAACAGGGGTGTACGGAAGAGTGAGGTTTCGATCCTGTGGAACTGTGGGTTATGGGCCCACCATGTGGGATAAAAGTAGGAGTGGTGACATCTTGCATGGTCACGATAGAAGGCATGTCAGAGACTAGCCTGTCAGTTATGTCGGCAACAACATCGATACCAAGGGCGAGGGACGAAGAGAACCATTTTCCTGCTCGTTGAACGAGGCGGACCAATAGGCAAAGTTCTCGTCCATCGGTGGTTACCGGGATGCTATCAATAATGGTAACAGGGCCTTACTGACAGAGTTGTACAACGAGGTGCTTACTAAGCAAGGAATTATCACTGCTCGGTTAAGTCAGATTACAAGAAAGCTTAAACAAGACAATGGAAAGGAAAATGCGATTATCAGGTTTAACCCGAACAATGGAAATGAAAATGTGTATACACACATATTTCGGGGGTATATCTTTCCCAAGGACAAGCGGAGCATGATATCCATGACAGGATAGAAAGTAGAAAACCATTAAGGTAAGGGGAAGGGATTTCATGATATTACCCATACAACGGTGTTTGGATAATTGAGCAAGAAAACATTTACCATTGGGCTTCAAATGTTCTTGTCGAAAATTAGAGTACCACAGACATGCTTCGAGATAGCACTGCATGGTCTTCAAGCAAAGGTCGGACTTGGATACACAAAGGATTCATCAGGAACAACTTATAGAATAAGTCTTTCAATTTCCTCATGGAAGAATGGATAACCTTGCTACAAAGAAAACTATAACAATAGGTCCTCCGGCCAGGTGTGCTAGGCATGACATCACCTTACCGGTTCATATAAAGACCAACGTTATAACTCTTGGAAATATGTTCCAACCATCATATCTGACCGAGATTCAGATTTGATTGGTGTCAGGATACCTCAGACTCAGGATGCCTGAGAAGAAAAGGTGCAACACAATTTGACGAGATGACATTGTGAGATTCTCAGAAATGATCTATGGAAGTGAGCTCTGAAACAAGAGTTCATCAGTAAACCAAGGAGAGGATGAGGAGGTGGCTGATAGGCTCAGCAACAAATCATCGAGATTTCCAAAGGATGGATTTCCACAATTATGTGAACAAGGAAATATCATTTGTCGGATCAAATGATATAATGATGTATGCTCGAGGGAAACATACACAACTGAACAATGATAGAAGGGTGCACCCAGGAATCTGGACTAGGTAGCACGATCAATGTTCGAATGATGATTCAATAAGCAATAGACTTAGAATGAAACTGTAGACCAATAACTTCAAAGCAATAGGGTTGCTAGAAGTTTAGAATTTACACATCACAGACCATTTGCCGGTATTCCGGTTAGAAACAACACGAAGACCAAGAAATGAACGAAAAAGGCGAGAGATATTACTATATCAAGAATTCTCAAGAGGTAGTAAAATTACCACGACATTCTTGACATAAAAGGTGGTAATATTCCAAGGTAAAGAAGAACAAATGCTGGATAGCAAGGATCTCAAGGTATAACACAAAACACGAACAATTTGGTGTTGAATGGAAGGCAATAAAATGATCGATGATAAAACAAATCATCAAGGGCAAGGATGGTATTTCTCATCATGAATTCAATTGATATCCAGGAAGGAGTCAAGATGTTGATGACGATCACGACAAAGATATAGCCAAACATGCTAGGAATGGCGTGACCGGGTACAAACTCGTACTTAAAGAAGATTACTGAAGAGTTGTTGAACCGTAGTGCGAACTCGGTTCAGTTATCGGTGTCTTTGAGTGTTTAATGACTCAGAGCCCGTGAAAAATTGGAATCAGTGGGAATGTAGCACTTGATGAAGAACTCATAAGAAGCCATGCAGTTTCATGATAATCTCGAGATACCAGGGGATAATACTCGACGACAGATTGAAGTAAAGGTTGGACTGGGGTATTGATCCGTAGAAGACAAATATTTAAACTTGCCCGAGGAATGGAATCAAAGAAGAACAATATGGTCGGAACCATAGCTGCAAGGGATCCAATTTAATGACACCGGAAGTATTACCCAAATGATTAAATATTTTGCAAGAAGCTTCCATGATAAGTTCCACATCGGGTCCATGGGCATGAACACAACGTTCAAGGTCGACTCCCACTTCTTTAATGCATAACCTTTCATTCACTTCTCTACTAAAAATGATTTAGTGTGAAGATCTACCTGGTGAATTACCAGAGGAGTATGAACCTTGGAAAACTTTCGGGTTCACACATATTAAGGAAGGCATAGGTTCATCCTATCGGGGCTTCTTAGAAACATATACCACAAACTTTAGGGGTAAACAACTCAAGCTCGGAAGCAGAGCATGTTTGACCAAAGGAAAGGATACAAATTGCCAAAGGCATTATGTATCAGGGAGGATTCACAAAACAGTAAAATATGAAGGACACTGTCAAATAATAATCCAACAAAGGATCTGACGGTCCATATCAGAGCTGATGTGAGCATCAGCTCACAACCAGAGGAAGAATCAATGCAAAGACATTGGTTTATAGAAACAACTGAGTAGCTTAGAGCTCAATTGCAAAGGAATTAAGATTTACAAAGCGAAGGATCAGAAGCAGACGCTCTGATCAAGGATGGATAAGTTCAATATACTTAGGGGCACAATCGATGACAATTTGATTGGCGAGAACCAGCTCACCTTTAAAATGACGTCTGAGCCAAAAGGATGAATCCTAGGATCTGACTGAGGAGCGAGCATTCGCAACATATTGAATCAACAGACTCGAAAGGATAATGACAAGGGATGCCAATAAGATTACGAGACTTATGGGATTAACCGTAATGCAAGATAGAAAGAATTTCAAGAGCAGTAGGTTGCTCAGGATTTTCGGAAGATCAAATGGTATTTCGAAGACTGTTGTGAAATGCATGAATCAACTAGGAATGGACGGATACTCGACAAGTGCGAGGATTTATCCATAGGGGTATTCACGTGACAAAGAACTGCAAGTCGGTAGGCACCAAGTTTTCTCGGAACAATAGAGAGTATTTCAGGGTATCTGGTAATAAGATCTTCGGGGGATGATTGTAAGAATTGAAAAATGTACGTGGTCATCCATAGGGGTCTATCGAGGGAAGGGGATTGCAAAAGCGACGCCATAAAGTCTCATGAGAACATCGGAGAGTATCTTCGGATTCTTCTGGTGCAGCAGACGATCATCTTTAATAAGGGGCTCTCCGAGAGAAAGTATTATCGAGAACCTAGAGTCAGAGTTAGTAAAATCGTTTAACCCGAATAGAAGAGATGTCAGAGTCCCAGAGTATAGGTCGAGGAATAAAAGATCCTACTACCACCCAATGGCGACGTGGGCCTGTAAGGACACACAGCCATGTTAGTAAAAAATTGTAATGTCTAGACTCGACTTCGGCCAAGGAGTGTGGAAGGGGGATTCCTACAGGCAGTCGGCTCTGATACCAACTTGTGACGCCCCCGATTCAATCGTACACTAATCATGCACGCAAACGTGTACGATCAAGATCAGGGACTCACGGGAAGATATCACAACACAACTCTACAAATAAAATAAGCCATACAAGCATCATATTACAAGCCAGGGGCCTCGAGGGCTCGAATACAAGAGCTCGATCATAGACGAGTCAGCAGAAGCAACAATATCTGAGTACATACATAAGTTAAACAAGTTTGCCTTAAGAAGGCTAGCACAAACTGGGATACAGATCAAAAGAGGCACATGCCTCCTGCCTGGGATCCTCCTAAACTACTCCTGGTCGTCGTCAGTGGGCAGCACGTAGTAGTAGGCACCTCCGGTGTAGTAGGAGTCGTCGTCAACGGTGGCGTCTGGCTCCTGGACTCCACCATCTGGTTGCGACAACCAGAAAGAAAGGAAAGGGGAAAAGGGGGTAAGAAAGCAACCGTGAGTACTCATCCAAAGTACTCGCAAGCAAGGAGCTACACTACATATGCATGGGTATATGTGTAAAGGGCCATATCATTGGACTGAACTGCAGAATGCTAAAATAAGAGGGGGATAACTAATCCTATCAAAGACTACGCTTCTGGCAGCCTCAGTCTTGCAGCATGTAGAAGAGAGTAGAATGAAGTCCTCCAAGTAGCATCGCATAGCATAAACCTACCCGGCAATCCTCTCCTCATTGCCCTGTTAGAGAGTGATTACCGGGTTATATCTGGCACTTGGAAGGGTGTGTTTTATTAAGTATCCGGTTCTAGTTGTCATAAGGTCAAGGTACAACTCCAAGTCGTCCTGTTACCGAAGATCACGGCTATTCGAATAGATTAACTTCCCTACAGGGGTGCACCGCATAACCCAACACGCTCGATCCCATTTGGCCGGACAAACTTTCCTGGGTCATGCCCGGCCTCGTAAGATCAACACGTCGCAGCCCTACCTAGGCACAACTGAGAGGTCAGCACGCCGGTCTAAATCCTATGGCGCAGGGGTCTGGGCCCATCGCCCTTTGCACACCTGCACGTTGCGAACACGGCCGGAAGCAGAACTAGCCCCCTTAATACAAGAGCAGGCTTACGGTCCAATCCGGCGCGCGCCACTCAGTCGCTGACGTCACGAAGGCTTCGGCTGATACCACGACATTGAGTGCCCATAACTGTCCCCGCGTAGATGGTTAATGCATATAGGCCAGTAGCCAGACTCAGATCAAATACCAAGATCTCGTTAAACGTGTTAAGTATCCGCGAACACCGACCAGGGCCAGGCCCACCTCTCTCCTAGGTGGTCACAACCTGCCCTATCGCTTCGCCACAAAGATCCACACAGAGGGCCGTTGGCACAAAGGTCCTTTCAGCCCCCAATCCGTGAATCACTCGCGGGTGCTCCACAAGCCGACCCGACTTTAGTCACCACATGTATCATGTATAAAGTATATAGTATATACCCGTGATCACCTCCCGAGTGATCACGGCCCGATAATATAGCATGGCAGACGGACAAGAATGTACGGCCACTGATGATAATCTAGCATCCTATACTAAGCATTAGGATTGCGGGTAAAGGTAACAACAGTAGTAGCAAGGACAGGCTATGCATCAGAATAGGATTAACGGAAAGCAGTAACATGCTACACTACTCTAATGCAAGCAGTAGAGAAAAGAGTAGGCGATATCGTGTGATCAAAGGGGGGGCTTGCCTGATTGCTCTGGCAAGAGAGAGGGGTCGTCAACACCGTAGTCAAACTGGGGGTCGCCGGTAGTCTCGGGGTCTACCGGAAAGAAGTAACGGAGGGGGAACACAATAAATAACAGAGCAATCAAAGCATCACAAAGCGTAACATGGCAATACGTGGTGCTAGGTGTGCCCTAACGCGGCAGTAGGTGGTACCGGCGAAAGGGGGAAAACATCCGAGAAAATAGCTCCGGTGTTTCGCGTTTTCGGGCAAAGGGGCCGGAGGGGGAAAGTTACGAGTTTGATATGTTAGGAGTGTGTGGCGGACGAACGGGCCGCGTGTCCGGGTTCGTCCCGTCGTTCTGAGCAACTTTCACGTACAAAGTTTTTCCATCCGAGCTACGGTTTATTTTATATTAATTTTAAAAGATTTACATTAATTTTAGAATTTATTTAATTAACTTAGTACAACATTATCCAAACAGTGCATGCTGACGTCAACATGACGTCAGCAGTCAACAGAGGTGTTGACTGGGTCGCTGACGTGTGGGTCCCACTGGTCATTGACAGACTAACTAACTATCAGATTAACTACATTAATTAGTTAATTAGATTAACTAACAAAGGTTAATTAGGTTAATTATTTGTCCTAATTAGTTATTTAATTGATTAATTATTATTATTATTATTATTATTATTTTAAATTCTTTTTTTATATCCCTTTTTTTAATGTTCCAGGGCGGTGGGGCCCGTGTGTAAGTGGCCCAGGGGGGTTTTGCGAGCGCTGGGCGAAACAGGCAGCGGGCGCCTGGGCGTGGCCGAACCCGACAGAGCGCTGCGGGGCGCCGGGGGCCACGACACTGTCCAGGCGGCCACCGCGGCGAGAGGCGGCGTAAGGACGAGGGGCGGCGGTGGTCGGCCGGCAGCTGCACCGGGGTGAAGCGGCAGGGTGGAGTCGACGGTGAGATGGGGCCAGCAGCGGGCGCGTCCGAACGAGGTGGGGCGCGGGCGCGGGCGCAGGCAGGGGGCACGGGCGCGGCCAGGCCGGCCGGCGCGCGTGCGGGCGTCAGTGAGCAAGGCCATGGCCGAAGTGGCTTGAGCGGGAGAGAAGGAGGAGATGCCGGGGCCTCACCACGGGGCCGTGGGGGTCTAGGCAGCGGTGCTCGGGGAGGTTGACGGGGACGGCCGGCGCAGGGGAGGAGGCGACGACGTAGAGGACACTGGGGAGGCACTCTGGGCGGTGACGACGTTGAGCTGGCTCCAGGGACGGCGAGCGGCGGGCGGTGTCGAGGGCGCCGGTGACTTCAGGGCGGCCCCAGGCGGGCGTCGCACAAGGGAGAGGAGAGGCGAGGAGTCCGAGGGGGCACCGCCGGCGCCGGCTCGCGGTGGCCTTAGCGGAGCCGTGGCTTGTGTCGGGCGTAGGCGTACGGGAGGGGATCGAACAGGGCGCCCCTCCCATGTCCGTTCGCCAGGGCGTGCATGTGTTGTGGGTGACGGCGCGGGTGAGGGGAGAAGGGGATTGTGGGGGGCGACTGGGTTCGTTCCCCCGATCCAGATCTGGATCGGGGAGGGGGAGAGAACGACGTGGGGGGTGAGTGTGAGCGAGTGGGACGGGGGATTAGGGTTTCGGGGGGGTGTTATGGAGGGAGTGGGTGGGCCGGCCTAGTCGGCCTGATTGGCCCAGAGGCCAGCTGGGCCGTGGCCCAGTTAGGGCGGGGGGGTTGTTTTATTTTATTTTTGTTTTGTCTTCATTTATTCTTTTAACTTTGGTTTTTAAATGTTTTAATATCAAAACAGTTTTATCAAGCTATAAAACCCATACCTAAATTAGTAAGGTAGCATAACTCACTTTAATAAAATGTTCACACATTATCTTAACTAGCTTACAATTACCTATATACATAAAAGCAATTATTAAGTATTTTCAAATATTGTTTTAATTATTTTAGTGCGCATAAATATTTTATAAAAGTTTGGTTTCATCACCTACCACTACATATGGATTAATCGACACACTCCGAGCATTTTAGTTTTAATGTTTGAAAACTTCATCATTTGGGTTTGATTTCGAATTTGAATTCGATCGGGTTTGAATTAACGCGAGATTAACAACAGTGACCTCGATGACGCGGCATCATTAGTAGAGGTTACTGTAGCATGATTACCCGGGCGTCACAGCATAACAACATATGTCATTCCCTTTGTCATCGGTATATTACTTGCCCGAGATTCGATTGTCGGTATCACCATACCTAGTTCAATCTTGTTACGAGCAAGTCTATTTACTCGTTCCGTAATGCATGATCCCACAACTAACTCATTACTCACATTGCTTTCAAGGCTTATAGTGATGTGCATTACCGAGAGGGCCCATAGATACCTCTCTGATACACGGAATTACAAATCCTAATCTTGATCTATGCCAACTCAACAAACACCATCGGAGACACCTATAGAGCATCTTTATAATCACCCAGTTACATTCTGATGTTTGAGAGCACACAAGGTGTTCCTCCGGTATTCGGGAGTTGCATAATTTCATAGTCTGAGGAACGTGTATAAGTCATTAACAAAGCAATAGAAATAAAACTAAACTATCATTATGCTAAGCTAACGGATGGGTCTTGTCCATCACATCATTCTCTAATGATGTGATCCCGTCCATCAAATGAAAACATATGCCTATGGTCAGGAAACTTAACCATCTTTGATTAATGAGCTAGTCAAGTAGAGTTACATTAGCGACACTCTGTTTGTCTATGTATTCACACATGTACTAAGTTTCGGGTTAATACAATTCTAGCATGAATAATAAACATTTATCATGATATAAGGAAATATAAATAGCAACTTTACTATTGCCTCTAGGGCATATTTCCTTCAGCCAGACCGACTGTGTGAGGGTGTGGTACGACCGCGATAGGCGTGCATAAGTGTACCTCCTTTTCATTTTGAACTTGTAATAACATCTAGTTTGCGAGGGTGAGTGACTTTGATTTTAGTATGTATTGTGTTAAAAAAGAAGGGCGGGGTTTTCCTTCGTGGGATCGATCAACACAAATCCTCGTTTGATGTGTCAATTAATGCGTATTTTTTTCTCCAACGCCCAACAAGCTAACCATCTCACTCCTAAGTGCTTGATTAATTCAGCGCATGCAAACCAACCTTCTCACTTCTGCAAGCATGCAAGGGTATATTAATGTCCTTGGTTGCTAGTACGAGGCAAACCCCATGATTTTTGTCTCAGTTAGTGTTATGGGCCTTATATAGCTAGAAATTGTAATTTTATAGTGGCCTTGTATACAAAAAAATGGAGGGGGTAACTATTTGACTTCCTTCCCCATTGCGGTGAAGTCGTCGATATCTCGACCGCTGTGGCTTTGGCGAAGTGCGTTCGATGGAGCACACCATTGAGGCAGACCACGGTATGTCATGCGTAGGTGTCTCCTGCAAGCCGAGACAACCGCCTTCTTTGGATCTAGGAAGTTCCTTGAGCCAAAGGAGGCCTAAAAGTATACTAGTAGCAAAATAGCAGCGTCCGTCCAGCTTAGTGCGGTAAAGGTGGTTTCTCAAAGAAGACGATGGAGAAATAGAGTCATCGAAGAGTGAAATGATGGTTGCTTCGTTCGTGCTTTGTGATTTGACACCTCATTGTTTTGTGATTTGTGATAGAAGGGATAAGGGCGTAGACTCTATGCTCTATGCATGCGTCCAAGCACGGGAGAAAAAGAGGAGAGAGGTTGCATTTTTCTATTCCTTCAATCAATTAGGGAGCTTCCGTTCCCTCTTTTTTTACTTTGGTAGCACCCTCCACAATGGTTCCCATTGATGCCAAAAGCTATTTTAATATTTGGCTACTCGTAGTGGATGCCCTTAAGCGTACCACTTGGTTTTGCTCCGTGGTGATATCTATTCAAATCTTGATTATATTGATCTAAATAAATATATCAAGATTAGTAAAAAGGAGGTGATTTTGCCGTGCGGAAGTCAGGGGAGGTTTCTTATTTTTAGTGGAGGTTGGCCTAACGGTTTGCTAACATGCTGTCCCACGTGTGAGTGATGTACGAAGACGATCCACATCTCACATGAGGCAGAACAATGGCAGAAGAAACACATGGTTAACTTGAAGAAGATGATGGACAAGCGGATTCAACAAAGAGTGAAATGATGGTTGCTTCGTCCCTCCAACTTTTCTTGAGCATCAGTTTGTCCCTCCAACTTAACTGCAGGAAAGGGTGCAGCTTTGTGATTTGAAACCTCATTGCTTATTGCTACTATGACGCTAAGACCGGGGTGCGTCCCCCTGCTACTCTATACTATTATTTGGGTATGGCACATGGACCCGGTTGCTTGATGTCCCACATGTCGGCGGAAGGGACTAGAACATTTATGAAAGTAAGCGCTCCACTCTTACGATGGAGCAGTACATGACATGGCGGCCCAGTGAACTGTTACTTGTACTGTAGTACTACTATAGTTTCCCTGTTTCGCACGATCCATCGATACAAACCCGATTAAACTGGCGAGGGCAGGATTTTTCCCAAGCGGTAGGCAGGGCAGTTGGGCATAGTCGGTTTGACAGAGAGAGCGAGAGAAAGATGTGAAATGCTTGAATGTGTAATCTGACCTTTCATATCACTAGATGATATTAGCCATACATTTCAATGCAATTTAATGTATGCAAATTGAATAATTGAAGTATGAATATGAGATCTAGACTAAAAACACATATGATTTATTGTGTTAGAGTGTAGTAGTGTTGTATTGCATAGTTGTTAGATGTAACATGCGAGAACATGTAGAGATGTACTTCGGGAAGGCCTACAGAGAGAAATTGGGCATAAAGTGGATTCAAATATTTGTATTCGTCTTCATAGCATTTGTAACTCATATCTAGAGTTTGTACGGTAGACATGACTACTTGTTCGCTCTTACAAAACCAGTACTACAATAATGGGGTGGCGTGCGCCAATTTAGGCACTTCGGTGTTGGCCTACTCGGCTACATGGAGAGAGAGAAGAGATAAATACACTGGCGACCAGTGTATTTCAAGAGAAAAGCATAATACGGTCACCGGATTTCAGAATATGCTCATTACGTTCGTTACATATGTTTGGTGGTGATTATAGAGTCACTTGCTCACCATTCAGCATCGGATTGCACTCTGCTGATCGGCCAAATAGTCTGCGTGGCACTTGATAGATCTACAACATATCTATAATTAATGAAGTATTCATGCCATATTTACAATAATTATATATGATTTTGGTATGATTTGAATGAAACTAAACCGAACTGACGTTGTTTTCAGCAAAACTACCGTAGTGTTGTTTTTTGTGCAGAAATAAAAGTTCTCGGAATTGGACGAAACTTTTTGGAGAATCTTTTTGGAAATATAAAAAATACTGGAGCAAAAACCTACTGGAGGGGGGGCCCTGCTGCCCACTAGGCACCAGGATGCACCACCCCCTCTGGCGTGCCCTGGTGGGTAGTGGCCCCCTAAGGCCCATCTTCACGTGAAACTAATGCCAAAAAATCATATATATACATAAACCCCCCAAAACAACCATAGAGCAGAAGTTCTGCTGCTGCAAGCCACTGTAGCCAGGAAAAACTAATCTAGACCCTGTTCTGACATCCTGTTAGAGGGGGAAATCATCACCGAAGGCCATCTTCATCATCCCGACAGCCACCATGATGAGGATGAATTAGTCCACCCTCGGGGTTGAGGGTTTGTTCCAGTAGCTATGTGTTTAATCTCTATCTCTCTCTCTCGTGTTCTTGATTTGGCACGATCTTGATGTATCACGAGCTTTGTTAATATAGTTGGATCATATGGTGTTTTCCCCTCTCTATCTTTTTGTGATGAATTGAGTTTTCCTTTTGAGCTTTCGTTATTATCGGATTGAATACTTATGTGGATTTGAGAACACTCGATGTATGTCTTTCTATGAATACCCGTGGTGACAATGGGGTATCATATTGCTTCACTTGATGTGTGTTTTGGCACTCAATTCACGGATTCCCGAGGTGACATTGGGGTCATCTATGCATAGGGGTTGATGCACGTTCTCGTCTTTGTTTCTCCGGTAGAAATCTTGGGGTGCTGTTTGAGGTTCTTTGTGTTGGATTGAGTATTATGAATCTGAAGTTGTTTGATGCATACCGTATAATCAACTCACAGATACTCGTGGTGAGATTGGAGTATCTAGGTGACACTAGACTTTGTTGATGTGTATCATAAGGTGTTATTTTTGTATGAACTCTTGGATAGACTGATCGGAAAGGATAACTTGGTGATATTTTAGTATGAACTATTTGATAGATCAATCGGAAAGGATAACTTTGAGGTTGTTTCGTACCCTACAAACAATTTCGTCTTATGTTCTCCGCTAGATAAGAACTTTGGAGTGATTCTTCATCGCACGTTGAGGGATGGTTACATGAACGAATTATATTGGCATCGCTGAGAGATTGCACTAGTGAAAGTACGAACCCTAGGCCTCATTTTCAAGCATTGGAATACCATTTGTGCTCACTTCTATTACTTGCTACCTTGCTGTTTTTTATTGTTACCATTACAAAAATCAATAGCTACTATCATTACTACACTTGAATCATCATCTCTTTGCTGAACTAGTGCACCTATACAATTCACCATTGTATGGTGTGTTGGGGACACAAGATACTTTTTGTTATTTGGTTGTAGGGTTGTTTGAGAGAGACCACCTTCATCCTATGCCTCCCAGGGATTGATAAACCTTAGGTCATCCACTTGAGGGAAATTTCCTACCATCCTACAGAACTCTTCGCTTGGAGGCCCAACACGAGTATATAAGAACAAGTTGTGTAGTAGACATCAAGCTATTTTCTGGCGCCGTTGCTGGGGACACTACTGCAGGATGCTGCTAACGCAACACTACGATCAGAGACCCTTCGAGAAACTATGTGCGATGCAATAATCGCAAACAGTGGTGTATGAAAACCGTCAAAAATGTATACAACGTTTGCGATGACAGATGCATCAAACACGGTTCAAATTTTAGTTGCATGTGCAATGAAGGGCATACAGTTTAGTTCAATTAAATGTTTGTCATGAGGAGGAACAAAAAAAATGGGCAGCCAGATGAAGGCATGTGCGATACACAACATATGGTTCACTCAGATGAACTATTTGTGATTAGGAGGAACAAAGGAAACGCGCAACCAAATGAAGGTGTGTGCGATATACAACATACAGTTCACTCGGATGAACTGTTTGTGATTAGGCAACACAAAAGAAACGGTCAGCCAGATAAAGGTGTGTGCGATATACGCATGCGGTTCACTCATCCCTTGTCGTTAGTGTGTGACCTCTATGGCAACCGTTCACTCCCCAGGCGCCTCTTCATGTACCATGGAAACCGTCCACCGACTCTTCGCCTTTCCCTCTGAATTTGGAACTGCTGTCGCACACTAGCTCTTCCTCCCTCCTCCATTTTCCTTCACCCTTCCTCCTTCCATTGTTCAATCGTCTTCTCCATGGAGGGAACATGAAGGAAACGACCCCGTTATTCTTGCCCCGATATGGATGATGACTTGGTGGAGGAACTCATTGATCGGTGCGACGTCATCACCTCGGCTAGCATGGCAGGTTCGTTCAAGACCATTCTTGACTCAACTAATAACATCATTACAAGGAACCCAAGGGTCCAGGAGCGATTTGATCTCCCCTATCTTCTTCGTTGTGACCCTGCTGACTGGCGCGGGGACGAGGGAAGGCTCGCCTTGTGTAAGTTGATGCCGCTTGATAATGATATGTATGATGTTAAGATGCCATCGCTTGAGGGCAAGGCTTGGGCAGGCGCAAATGGAGATTGGGTTGTTTATATTGGGTACAACTGCGAGTGGGAACTTGTGAATGTGTACACTCGGTATCGCGTTCCACTTCCAAAAATCTCAGATGACTGCCCAGAGGTTGAGTACACTGGTATTCTACGTGAGTTCAAATACGATCATGCTGACTGTCATTTACGGAAGATAGCAATTTTCCGAGTTCCCAGCCGCTCTTGGGATTACATGAACTATGAAGTTGTTTCTATCTTCGATAAGCTTGTTGCCATCCTTACTTCCACGCCTCGATGGATATTGCTCAAAAATCAATTTCCGTACACGGATGAGTACTGTGATGCAATTCAATACGAGCATCTTGTGTTTGCTGCCACCACTCGTGGCACTGTTTTTGCATGGAATCCTGATGCTCTCGGTATGTTTGTCTTCCACCGTAATTATAATTGTTTCATCCACATGCATGCGAGTTAGCTAGTTTCCCTTTACTAATTAACCTTCTTGAGTTTCCAAGGTCCTATGAACATTCCACCACCTATACTTGAAATTTTTTACGAGCATGAGGACAAGCAGGACCCATATACTTGGTGGCGCCTGGCAACTTATTCTGATGGATCACCTCTTCTTGTCTGTATATAGGGCACTATTGATGTTACTAAGGAAGCATGTGTTTTCTCGCATGGTCACACTCTCCAAACCTATTCCAACATCTGTTGCAGGGTATTCGGGATGGATACTAGTGTACTAGCGCCAACACCTTCTCCCTAGTTCAGTATTGAAAGTCTTGGAGGAAACTCACTCTTCCTTGGACAAAACTATCCAATGATGGTGGAAGGCGATCCAGCTGCTGTTGACACAATGTTACTACCATTTATGAGAAGCAAATGTATCTATACCTGGGGCATTACTATGCTTCCCTACCATCCCAATATGGGTCCTGACATAGGCCGCTTCAGCCTTGATAATCAGTCCTGCGTTGGTCTCAAGATTAACAGTAGCTGGCCCTTCCTAGAGAATCACTTCTGGTTCAAAGCAAGCGTTTCCAACACCGATGAGTGGTTGAGCTAAAGTTCATTTCATCGCTTTCTTATTTGTTGTGTGAGAAAAACTTTACTTTACCAGAATGTTTTGTTGGAAATGATCTATAATCCAACATGTATCCTCGTTGTCATTGGGTGTTGATGACTTGTTGTATGTAATCCATGGTACATTTTCATATGCGTCAATCAACTCACACCTACTAGTGGTGTCCATATGAACAGTCCTAGTAATTTTAGCTGCAAAAATTAGATAGTGCTAGTGATTTGTAGCTTCATATTTTGACAAATCGCAGTGTTACAAGGTTGACAAATGGCAATGTTACTAGATAAACAAATGTCAATCTTTCCAGTTTGACAAATGACAACATACCCAAAATGACAGATATGCAAATCTTACCCAATCTTTTGTACGTGCTTGCACACGGGTCATGTAAAACAACCGTTTGCATTGAAGGGATGCAGAAATCCTGCTTGGCACATTTTCCCTTGGATTCCTGGGGAAGTTGTCGGTTTGCATACGGGTGTTCTAACTAAAACATTTGCGATGAGTGTTTTATATTTAAAAACCATTGACGTTTTTTCAAAAGAAAATCGTTTGATAAGTCTGTACATTAAGAGAGAAAACGGAAGTTCATTCAAACCATATCTTTCATTCAGTCACACTACGAATTTATATTCATATGATCAAGAATTTGAGATACAATATTAAACCCCAAAAAAACTATTTCTGGTGGTGGCGGAGGCGGCGTGCCGCGCAATCATTGTCGTTGTCGTCCTCCAGGATGCCGTTGTTGAAGTCTTCAAGGTAGCACAAAATTTTCTTCACTTGTAAATCAAACATCATGCGCTCGCGCGATTGACGGGTGTCAGGACCCCGACTCGATGTCACATTGAATCTAGCTTGTAACACCCCATATCACTTTGCGGCCTCATGCACGGCATCCCCACGGGTGTTGCCTTACCTTTGCCCGGGGCCGTTTGCGCCTTTTGGCTCACGTATATGATAGTGTCGCTAGCATCCATATGATAAAGAGCCCGGGCTGACATGACTAGTCGTAAACCCAAAGTGGCACAGACTTACAGGGACAGGCATCCATGACCCAACTTCGAACGTGTCGGTCATCAGCAAGTGGGTCCGGGCTGTAGCACTGGGCTAGCAGGACTCCGGTAAACCGGGCTGTAGCGGGCTAACAGGACTCCGGTACTCAATGCGTGACATTTCCCCGAAGGGACAGACACCGGAACGAAGAAGGACACATGCTAGCCAGCCTAAGTGTTCCAGAGCAGTAGCAACCTACCATGGCTCAGCGGTAACACTAGGAGACATTTCCCGATAAGAGAGGCTACTAAAGATAAACAACTAGATAGTCAGATCCCACACATACCAAGCATTTCAATCATACACACAATATGCTCGATATGTGTAAATACAACAAGGCATCACAACATGACTCTACGACACAAGTACTTTATTTAAGGCTCAGAGAGCCATACATAACATACACAAAGGTACGGGTCACACGACCCAGCATTCAAGTCATACAGTCATACAAACCAGCAGCGGAAGTAACTTGTCTGAGTACAGACAACTAGTAAAATAAAAGAGGCTTGGAAAGCCTAGCTATACTACGTGGTCCTTCACAAGCTCTGGATCACCACCTGGGCCTTAGCCTACTCATTGATGTCAACGTCTACGTAGAACCCATCAGAAGGGGTTGCAGCGTCTTCTATAAAAATGTAAATTATAGCAACATGAGTACAAAGGTACTCAGCAAGACTTACATCAGATCCTACATACATGCATATTATCAAGAAGGGTTGGTGGAGTTATTGCAGCAAGCCAGCTTTGACTCTTGGCTAGACTATCCTACGAGACTCCAACTTGAAATGGTTTTGCGTACACGAGTCCACTACTCACCACTTCAATACACTACCGAGGATCCACCTCCGTCTTCCTACGGAAGAGCCATCCTCGGCACTCACACTTATCTTGAGGCTTTTAGTAGTTTCCATTTACTTGTCTATGAACTGTATAGGCAACCAAGTAGTCCTTTACCGCGGACGCGGCTATTCGAATAGATCATGATAACCCTGCAGGGGTGTACTTCTTCATACACGCTCTCACCACTTACCGTCGTTTACACGACATGTACTCGGCAACCTTCAAGCGGAAGCCCAACGTGGGTGTCGGCCACGACCTACCTAATCACCTAAGCCTCCAGTCCAGGTTTATCGCCTATCCAGGTTCCATCCGCAGGGAGTCCGGCCGAGGTTTCCCATACGGCCCCGAACGATGTGAACAGGGTTCTCGAGATACCTAACGGGTATTCGGTACACCCGGCCACGTACCTACCGCATCACAGCCCACCCCTACGGTCAGCGCTGTCCACGGCCTCCAGTAGACTACAAACACCAGAAACTACTTGCAACTCCTGGACGGAGAACTAGGGTGAATAAGAAGCCGAGAGGGTCCATTGGTTTCGGGCCCAATGCATGGTAGTAGCTGGTTCTTAAATCACACATACAGATCTCAGTGCTTAAGGTCGGCTTCAATGAAACAACCCACCATGTACTCCTACATGGCCTCTCATCGATACCTTTACCAAATCGTGTTCACCACACCACTCCCATTACCGACATAATCATTTCACTCTAGCCCATCACCCAGATGAACCAGACCTGACACGACTCTAAGCATAGCAAGCATAGCAAGGTAGGAACAACACATACATATGGCTCAATCAACTCCTACACATGCTAGTGGGTTTCATCTAGTTACTGTGGCAATGACAGGTCATGCAGAGGAAGTGGGTTCAACTACCGTAGCACACAGTAGTTTGAAACGCGTTGTCTTAATGCAGTAAAAGAGAGCAGGAGCGAGAACATGGGATTGTATCGATATGATCAAATGGTTGGTTGCTTGCCTGATGGTTCGATGCACTGATACGGTTCTTCGTTAGGGTAATCACGATACTCCTCGGAGGCAGAACCTGCCGCAAAGAACACCGATACACAACCATCACCAAACAATGTGCAACAATATGATGCATGCATGAAACATAGCAATATGAATGTGTTGGGCTAATGCAACTAAGACCAGAAGGGTTTGAACCAATTTGATTCAAAGATTCAAATTTCAAACTCAAACATGGCCCTTTAAAGTGTTTTTCCTTGTTCTGCATTAAACATCAAGTTAACTTGTTTAATCATGCATGAGAATAGTACATATGGCTAGATTTGATTTTTCTGAACATTTTTCATATATAATTTGTCTGATTTGGAGTTACAGAATAAAAGTTATGAATTTTTAAAGTTTAAACTATATTCTGGAATTTCCTATATTAGATTAATTCCAGAAAATCAATTATTGCGTCAGCCTGACGTCAGTGTGACGTCAGCAGGTCAACGGAACATGTCCAGGTCAAACCTGACAGTGGGTCCCGCGTGTCAGGGTGATTAATTTAATTAAAGTTTAAATAAAACTAAACCTGTTTAATTAACAGGGCTGGGCCCCACCTGTCATTGACTCAGGGGAGTCAACCAGGGCCCACCCGTGGTCAAACCCGGGTCGGCTGCACCGGCGTTTAGCCGCCGGCGAGCCCGACGCGGCGGCGGAAGTGGTTTTGGCTGTTTCGGCCACCAAATGGGTCGCGGAGACCACCGGAGTGGACCTGAGGACGAGCCGCAGCTCTTGGTGGAGTCCGTTGGGGTCGGGGTGGCCGGAGTTGGCGCCGGCGACGACTTTGGCGGCCACCGGGGTTCGGCCGAAGACGAACTTGACGCTAGAGGGGTCGGTGAGGCGCGGGGAGTAGCTAGCTAGGTGCTACGTGACACGGTGAGTAAGATGGACACCGTGGAGTGGTCGGAGGGTGACCGGGAGCACGTCGGCGACGAGCTCCACGGCGGTGGGTGCGGTTGAGCTCCGGGAGGTCGCTACACGGCTCGGGAGCAAGAAAAGGAAGGGGGGGAAGATGGCCCAGCTCACAGTGAGTGCGACGAGGCCCTTGTTGCGGCCGGGGATGGACCGGAGCGACGACGGCGTTGAAGGGGATCTCCGGCGACGGCGGTTCGGGCGAGGTCATTGCGGTGGACTCGGGCGTTGCGAGCGCTCGGGGCTCGGCTTGCTCGATGGAGTGGACAGCGGCGGAGCTCCTGGACACGATGAGAGGACGCACGGGCGGCGGGGAGCACGGCTACGACGACGGCACGGCGATGGTGGCGTCGGCCATGGCGGGGGAAGCGCGAGGGGGAGGAGCTGGAGAGGAGAGGGGGTGTCTGGGGGGTTCGGGGGAGCGAGAGAGGCCGGTCCACGACGTCACCGGGCGAGGGGAGTGGCGAGGCGGCGAGCAGGTGCGTGGCGCACGCTGCGGTCGCCGTCGGGCACCTGCCTGCCTGCCTGGCTGGCAAGCAGCTCGCTGGAGCGGTGCTGGGCTGGGCCGGCAGGTGGGCCGGGTGCTGGGCGCCAGGTAAGTTTTTCCATTTTTTCTGTTTTCTGTTTTCTGTTTTTTAATACTTCTGCAACTTTTTTGAATTAAATAAAATACTTAGGCAACTCGTAAAATCACCAAACTACTCCTGGTCCATAGTTGGATTATTTCCAACATGAAACATTTTAGTTTGGAGATATTTGAGCATTTAAATATTTTATATAATTTTAAATGCCCAAATTCAAATATTTATGATTTAATTCAAAAACCCTAAGATGGCCTAGGAAAATGTGCATCACTTTTGGCAGAGGTTCTGAACCAAGACAAAAATGATGGGCATTTTAGAAGGGCATTTCAGGTTCATTGAAAAAGTTTTTAGTAAACCCTAATTGATTTCAGAGGGGACTGGGGGTTCTGTCATCCCCATTTCAGGTTTCTGATGAAAGAGTAAACATGATGCAACACTCTAATGCATGGCTAACTAGGATGTGATAACTCACCCCCACTCAAAAGAATCTCGTCCCGAGATTTGGGTTCCTCCGGAAAGAAGGCGGGATACTCAAGTCGAAGACGATCCTCCCTTTCCCAAGTTGCTTCATCCTCAGAATGGTGCGACCATTGTACTTTGAGAAACTTGATATTATGACGTCGAGTGGTACGCTCGGCCTGATCGAGGATACGGATGGGGTACTCTCGATATGTAAGATTATCTTGGAGATCAAGCGTTTCGTAGTCCACTCCACGGATAGGATCCGAGAAGCAACGCCTGAGTTGAGAAACGTGGAAGACATCGTGGACTCTGGAGAGGTGCGGAGGTAGTTCCAACTGGTAGGCAACTTCTCCTCGTTTAGCGAGAATGCGAAAAGGTCCAATGTAACGAGGAGCCAATTTGCCTTTGATACCGAAATGATGGGTTCCCTTCAGAGGGGTAACCCGAAGGTAAGCCTTCTCGTCAACCTCGAAAGTCATAGCCTTATGTTTTCGGTCATATTGACTCTTTTGACGAGATTGGGCGGTTTTCAACTTTTCACGAACGATGCGAACTTGTTCTTGTGCTTCCTGAATCATATCCGGGCCAAAGAATTGTCTTTCCCCGGTCTCTGACCAGTTAAGGGGTGTTCGACACCGTCGTCCATAGAGAACTTCAAAAGGGGCTTTACCCAAGCTAGATTGATAGCTGTTGTTGTAAGCGAATTCGGCAAATGGAAGGCACTTCTCCCAACCCATTCCGAATGAGATAACAGAGGCTCGAAGCATGTCTTCTAGAATCTGGTTGACGTGTTCCACTTGACCACTCGACTGAGGGTGGAAAGCGGTGCTAAAGGAGAGACGGGTTCCCATAGCATTTTGGAAACTTTCCCAAAATCGAGAGGTGAAAATACTTCCTCGATCCGAGTTAATTTCCAAAGGAACACCATGGAGAGACACTATCCGGGAGATGTATAAGTCTGCCAATTGACTAGCGGTTATACTCCCACGAACAGGTAGGAAATGGGCTACTTTGGAAAGACGATCGACAACGACGAAGATAGCATTATTCCCTCTCTTGGTCCTGGGAAAACCGGTAATGAAATCCATACCAATTTTATCCCATTTCCATTCAGGAATAGCTAAGGGTTGAAGGGTGCCAGCAGGCCGTTGATGCTCTGCTTTTACACGACGACAGACGTCGCAATTAGCAATATACTGAGAAATTTCTCTCTTCATCCTAGTCCACCAGAACCTCTGGCGTAGGTCCTGATACATCTTGGTACTACCCGGATGAATGGTGAGAGGAGATTCATGAGCCTCCTTAAGGATCAATCGCCTCAGGTTTCGCACTTTGGGAACCACTAGTCGATTCCCGAAGTATACGACACCTTGATCATTAATGGAGAAACTATTCGCAATTCCTTTCTTGATGTTTCTCTTGATGCGGGAGATTCCCGGATCTACCTTCTGTGCTTTGATGATCTGGTCCGTAAGGGTAGGTTTCGCCACCAAGGTGGAAAGAAAACCTTGAGGAACAATGTGAATGTTAAGCTTCCGAAATTCCTCATGGAGAAGCGGTTGACTTTGTTGTAGCATTAGGTTGTTACAATAAGATTTACGACTTAGCGCATCAGCCATGACGTTGGCTTTCCCTGGGGTGTAAGTTATTCCTAAGTCGAAATCTGTGATCAACTCGACCCAACGTCTTTGCCTGAGATTCAAATCCGGTTGGGTGAAGATGTACTTCAGACTTTGGTGATCAGTGAATATTTCGCAACGATTACCGAGGAGGTAATGTCGCCAGGTTTTAAGTGCATAGACTACAGCTGCAAGCTCTAGATCATGAGTAGGATAATTCTCCTCATGTGGGTGCAATTGCCGTGAAGCGTAAGCAATTACATGTCGATCTTGCATGAGAATGCAACCTAGTCCTTGTCGCGAGGCGTCGCAGTAGATAACAAAGTCCTTGGAGAAGTCTGGCGGTACCAGTACGGGAGCAGAAGTCAGGCGTCTTTTCAGTTCCTGAAAGCTGTGCTCACATTGTGGAGTCCATTCGAACTTCTTATCTTTCTTGAGGAGTTCGGTTAGAGGTTTAGCAACTTTGGAGAAGTTTTCAACAAAGCGACGACAATAGCTCGCTAAGCCCAGAAAACTCCGAACTTGCTTGACCGATTCAGGTGGAGTCCAATTAAGGACGGCTTGAACTCGCTCAGGGTTAACAGCAATACCTTTACCAGATATTACATGACCCAGATAGGTCACTTCCGATAACCAGAATTCACATTTAGAAAATTTGGCATAAAGACGATGCTCTCGAAGTTTCTTCAACACTAGCCTTAGATGTTCGGCATGTTCTTCCTCGTTCTTGGAGTAGATGAGTATATCATCGAGATAAACTACGACGAATTTATCCAAATACTCCATGAAGATTGAGTTCATTAACCGAGAAAAGGTGGCTGGAGCGTTGGTTAAGCCGAAGGACATGACGGTGTACTCGTATTGGCCATAACGAGTAACAAAGGCCGTTTTAGGAATGTCCCCGTTTCTGATTTTGATTTGATGGTAGCCCAACCTCAAATCCATCTTGGAGAAGATTGAGGATCCAGCGAGCTGATCATACAGGTCGTTGATCCTGGGGAGCGGATATTTGTTCTTGATTGTGACCAGATTGACAGGTCGATAATCTACAACCATCCGGTCCGTACCATCCTTCTTCTTGACGAATAGGACGGGGCAAGCCCACGGAGATGAGCTAGGTCGGATGAAACCCTTTTTCAAGGACTCATCGAGTTGTTTCTTAAGCTCGGCTAGTTCTAGTGGTGCCATCTTATAGGGTCTTCTAGCAATCGGAACGGTTCCTGGAATGAGGTCTATTACGAACTCAACATCCCTGTCAGGTGGAACACCTGGCAATTCCTCTGGGAAGACGTCCGGGAAGTCACGGACTACCGGAACGTCCTCAAGGTCTGGCAAAGGGCTGGCGTTAAGAGAATATAATTGTCGCTTGGCTAATCGGGTCAAAACATTGACTATCTTGCCCGAAGGGTGAGTGAGTTGAACAGTCCTAGAGAAGCAATCAATTTTGGCATGATGAGCTGACATCCAGTCCATACCCAAAATGATATTAATATCTGAAAATTTGAGAGCTATCAAAGATGCAAGGAAAACAAGTCTGTCGACTTGGATTTCATTTCCATAACTTACCCTGGAGGTCTGCCATCTAGAACCAGGAGTAGAAATTTCCATAGTGGATGGCATGTCACAGAATGCGGTGTTATGCAAACGAGCATAGTTCTCGGATATAAATGAATGAGAGGCTCATGTATCGAAAAGAACAGATGCCGGGTGGCAATTAACAAGGAGCGTACCGAGAACGACGTTGGGATCCTCTTGAGCTTCTTCGGCAGAGATACAGTTGACATGGCCACGTGTAGCGGTGGCCGGCTTGGCGTGGAACACTTTCCCTGTCGGCTTGCCACGGCCAACAGCTTTAGCAGATTGGTTGGGGTTGGTCTGGGGACACTCACGCATATAGTGACCAGATTCCCCACACTTGAAACAGGTCACGGAACTGGTACGTGGAGGAGCATTGTTGGTTGGACCCCCATAGGGCTTGGCTGGTGCAGACTGTTGAACAGGGCGAGGCGCCTAGAAAGATGGACTCGGTGTGAACCTGGGTGGCAGGGCGGTGTTGGGCACCCACACGCGGCGCTTCTGAGGACCAGCACCAGATGAGGAACCCATGTCACGGCCATGCTTGCGTGTTGCGTCATAATCAGTCTGACCAGTTTCAGCACTGATGGCCTTGTTAACAAGTTTCTGAAAAGATGTGCACTCATGCAGACCGAGGTCGCGGCGAAGCTCAGGACTAAGTCCCTTACGAAACCTTGCTTGCTTCTTGGCATCAGTAGAAACTTCCTCAGTTGCATATCGTGCGAGGTTACCAAACTCCCTGCTGTAAGCATCCACAGAGAGTCGGCCTTGGGTGAAATTGCAAAATTCCTCACGTTTACGGTCCATGAGACCCTCCGGAATGTGATGTTCACGGAAAGCCTCGCTGAATTCAGCCCAAGTAGTGACATGGCCCGCTGGGCGCATAGCTCCATAATTCTCCCACCATAGACTGGCGGGGCCTTCAAGATGATATGCAGCAAAGGTGACCTTGTCAGCCTCAGCTACTAGCGCGGAACGTAGCTTGTGAGAGATACTGTGAAGCCAGTCATCAGCGTCGAGAGGCTCGACGGAGTGGTGGAACGTGGGTGGATGTAATTTGATAAAATCACTGAGTGACACCACGTTAGACCTCTGATGGTGTGCTGTGTTCTGTTCAATACGCTCCAACAAACGGTTGGTCTCCCGCTTGTTTCTTTCGGCTTCCATCATAACCTCGGCTAGGGAAGGAGGATGAGGCAGATTTGCATTCCTAAGTTCACTGCCTTCGGCCTGCTCTTGAGGAGCAGGGTTAGTGCGCGTGTTGACCATCCTAGGAAAACAAGACAATGATTTAGTCAGAATGATAAAATTCCGACATAGGATACAGAATGTAAGGAATAACTCGAAATGCAAGATGATCATCCGTATGACATGGTAGATACAGAAACTGCTTCTTTATTCCATCGTCATACACACCATACAGGGTTTAGTACAAGACCAAACAAAGTACTATTACGGTGAAAAGAGGATTACATCTCATCAGAGGCATCCCAAGCTCCTATACATTATTTTTCTACACCTCCGGAAAGAGTACAAACTAGGTCATATCCCACGAGTCATGCGGGACGATAGACGACACAGCTAGTGCGAACTAATGATACTACCACTAACTCAGACCGATCCGTAGTAGTTCTCGTAGAAATCACCTCCATAGCCTGGAAGCTCAACATGATCATCCGGAAACAGACGATCTCACGGAGCTTGTGGACCATAAGGGCTAGGATGAGGTCTTGGACCAACAGACGGTGGCCTGCGGGGACCGCGAGGTGGGGTGATGCCTCCTACATCACGCCAACCCATCACGTCTGGCAGAGAAGATCTCACAGGATAGAGATCGCGCATATCCGAATATCCAGCTTGCACCGCCGGTGCAAACCGAGTCAATGTGGCCCAGTGGTCAGCACGGGTATTGAAGAGCTCTAACCTCAAGGCCCGATTTTCACGGTCCTTATCCTCGAGCATCTCAGCAGTAGTGCGAGTCCGTGAATCCTCCTGGGTGGGGTCAGCATAGATAGCCTGGAGATACCCTTGTGCTCCCGGAAGTGATCCTGGCATATACCAGAAATCAGAGTCCCGAAATAGACCAGACCTGACTCGCATGATGGTCATCATAGAGTAGGCGGCATCCTCCACAGCCATCTCAATAGTAACCCCGAGTCCATAGGAGCAGTGAAGGGGCTCGGTGGACCCAGGATAAGATGGAAATATCCTGACAGTGCAGAGATACTGGCTTTGATTAAAGTCTCGGAATTGCTCTTCGACCGTGTACTCAGGATACCAACGGTATCCAGCCTCAGTCATTACCCTGACCAACATGGCAGTATGGCCGGGTACATCTAGGCATCGAGTCAGGCAAACCACTTGATTGAGGTCGCGAGTGGCCATCTGAAAGCACAACCATAATGCAAAGGCATTAGAATTTCTAGCAAAATTTCGGCAGCATAACAGCTGTAAATGCTCAAGAAGGATTTTGAGACATTTGACAAAGGATTTCATACACACTCAACATCATCATATCAAGTTCTGAGTCCATCCTAGCAACATAATGTGGTAGTAGAACTGAACTAGGCTTGTATCCATCAACCCTATAAGGTACTACCGATTAGTAACACGTGATCCTGATAGAGAGAATAGATCCTAATTCCTTAACCCCCGGTGGAAGAATAGACTGACTCAGATCAGAATGTCATAAGATAAAGGAGTAAAAAGAGCCTTACGTTCCACCCACAAACAATTCCCCTACATTTAACTAAAGAATTTCTAGACTCAACATCGACCAGTTTGGCTTGGAGAACCTACAGGCAGTCCGGCTCTAATGCCAACGCTGTCAGGACCCCGACTCGATGTCACATCGAATCTAGCTTGTAACACCCCATATCACTTTGCGGCCTCACGCACGGCATCCCCACGGGTGTCGCCTTACCTTTGCCCGGGGCCGTTTGCGCCTTTTGGCTCACGTATATGATAGTGTCGCTAGCATCCATATGATAAAGAGCCCGGGCTGACATGACTAGTCGTAAACCCAAAGTGGCACAGACTTACAGGGACAGGCATCCATGACCCAGCTTCGAACGTGTCGGTCATCAGCAAGTGGGTCCGGGCTGTAGCACTGGGCTAGCAGGACTCCGGTAAACCGGGATGTAGCGGGCTAACAGTACTCCGGTACTCAATGCGTGGCATTTCCCCGAAGGGACAGACACCGGAACGAAGAAGGACACATGCCGGCCAGCCTAAGTGTTCCAGAGCAGTAGCAAGCTACCATGGCTCAGCGGTAACATTAGGAGACATTTCCCGGTAAGAGAGGCTACTAAAGATAAACAACTAGATAGTTAGATCCCACACATACCAAGCATTTCAATCATACACACAATATGCTCGATATGTGTAAATACAACAAGGCATCACAACATGACTCTACGACACAAGTACTTTATTTAAGGCTCAGAGAGCCATACATAACATACACAAAGGTACGGGTCACACGACCCAGCATTCAAGTCATACAGTCATACAAACCAGCAGCGGAAGTAACTTGTCTGAGTACAGACAACTAGTAAAATAAAAGAGGCTTGGAAAGCCTAGCTATACTACGTGGTCCTTCACAAGCTCAGGATCACCACCTGGGCCTTAGCCTACTCATTGATGTCAACGTCTACGTAGAACCCATCAGAAGGGGTTGCAGCGTCTTTTGTAAAAATGTAAATTATAGCAACATGAGTACAAAGGTACTCAGCAAGACTTACATCAGATCCTACATACATGCATATTATCAAGAAGGGTTGGTGGAGTTATTGCAGCAAGCCAGCTTTGACTCTTGGCTAGACTATCCTACGAGACTCCAACTTGAAATGGTTTTGCGTACACGAGTCCACTACTCACCACTTCAATACACTACCGAGGATCCACCTCCGTCTTCCTACGGAAGAGCCATCCTCGGCACTCACACTTATCTTGAGGCTTTTAGTAGTTTCCATTTACTTGTCTATGAACTGTATAGGCAACCAAGTAGTCCTTTACCGCGGACGCGGCTATTCGAATAGATCATGATAACCCTGCAGGGGTGTACTTCTTCATACACGCTCTCACCACTTACCGTCGTTTACACGACATGTACTCGGCAACCTTCAAGCGGAAGCCCAACGTGGGTGTCGGCCACGACCTACCTAATCACCTAAGCCTCCAGTCCAGGTTTATCGCCTATCTAGGTTCCATCCGCAGGGAGTCCGGCCGAGGTTTCCCATACGGCCCCGAACGATGTGAACAGGGTTCCCGAGAT
The DNA here is from genome assembly GCF_018294505.1 of Triticum aestivum. NCBI lineage: Eukaryota > Viridiplantae > Streptophyta > Magnoliopsida > Poales > Poaceae > Triticum > Triticum aestivum. The sequence goes on from NC_057806.1 coordinate 194,250,429, forward strand.
ACCTAACGGGTATTCGGTACACTCGGCCACGTACCTACCGCATCATAGCCCACCCCTACGGTCAGCGCTGTCCACGGCCTCCAGTAGACTACAAACACCAGAAACTACTTGCAACTCCTGGACGGAGAACTAGGGTGAATAAGAAGCCGAGAGGGTCCATTGGTTTCGGGCCCAATGCATGGTAGTAGCTGGTTCTTAAATCACACATACAGATCTCAGTGCTTAAGGTCGGCTTCAATGAAACAACCCACCATGTACTCCTACATGGCCTCTCATCGATACCTTTACCAAATCGTGTTCACCACACCACTCCCATTACCGACATAATCATTTCACTCTAGCCCATCACCCAGATGAACCAGACCTGACACGACTCTAAGCATAGCAGGCATAGCAAGGTAGGAACAACACATACATATGGCTCAATCAACTCCTACACATGCTAGTGGGTTTCATCTAGTTACTGTGGCAATGACAGGTCATGCAGAGGAAGTGGGTTCAACTACCGTAGCACACAGCAGTTTGAAACGCGTTGTCTTAATGCAGTAAAAGAGAGCAGGAGCGAGAACATGGGATTGTATCGATATGATCAAATGGTTGGTTGCTTGCCTGATGGTTCGATGCACTGATACGGTTCTTCGTTAGGGTAATCACGATACTCCTCGGAGGCAGAACCTTGCCTGATGGTTCGATGCACTGATACGGTTCTTCGTTACAATTTATCTTATCACAAAACTATCTGTTACCACTTATTTCAGTACTTGCAAAGAATACCTTGCTGAAAACCGCTTGTCATTTCCTCTCTGCTCCTCGTTGGGTTCGACACTCTTACTTATCGAAAGGACTACGATAGATCCCCTATACTTGTGGGTCATCAAGACTCTTTTCTAGCGCCATTGCCGGGGAGTGTAGCGCATTTGGTAGGTGGAATTTGGTAAGGAAAAATTTATATAGTGTGCTGAAATTTACTGTCACTTGCTACTATTGAAAGTAATTCTCTGAGGGGCTTGTTCGGGATATCTTCACCCCATCCAGTAGAGCAAAGAGTTGCTCCTTAACCTACTGAACCTATTGAAAATGAAACTCCTTTTGAATTTCTTTCGGGTATGATGGAAAACTGCTAGCTAACCCTTTTATAGGAGATGGAACAAAGCATCCTGATGAGCACTTAATATATGTGGATGAAGTTTGTGGATTATTTAAGCTTGCAGGTGTACCCGATGATGTTGCTAAGAAGAAGGTCTTCCATTTATCTTTGAAGGGAGACGCATTGATATGGTATAGGCTATGTGATGATATGAGATCATGGAACTATAAAACATTGAAATTGGAATTTCATCAAAAGTATTACCCTATGCATCTTGTTCATCGTGATCGGAATTATATATATAATTTCATGCCTCGCGAAGGAGAAAGCATCGCTCAAGCTTGGGGGAGTCTTAAATCAATGTTATATTCATGCCCCAATCATGAGCTCTCGAGAGAAATAATTATGCAAAGTTTTTATGCTCGGCTTTCTCATAATAATCAAACCATGGTCGATACTTCTTGTGATGGCTCTTTTATGATGAAGACTATTGAATTCAGATGGAATTTATTGGATAGAATTAAACGCAACTCTAAAGATTGGGACCTCAACGAAGGTAAAGAGTCAGGTATGACAGCTAAGTTTGATTGTGTTAAATCTTTTATGGACACCGATATTTTCCGTAAGTTTAGCACTAAATATGGACTTGACTCTAAGATAGTAGCTTCTTCCTGTGAATCTTTTGCTACTTATGTTGATCTCCCTAAGGAGAAGTGGTTTAAATATCATCCTCCCATAGAACTAATAGTAGCTGCACCTATTAAAGTTGAAGAAAAGACTGTCACTTATAATGATCCTATTGTTCCTACTTCTTATGTTGAGAAACCACCTTTCCCTGTTAGAGTAAAGGATCATGCTAAAGCTTCAACTGTTGTTCGTAAAATCAATATTAGAACTTATACACCTCCTGAGCAAGTTAAAGTAGAACCTAATATTACTATTGTTAAAGATCTCTTGTCTGATAATATTAATGGGCATGTTATTCAGTTTGAAGGTGAAACTGCTAGAATTGCTAAACCTTGTGCTAAAGATAAACATAGACCTGTGGTAGGCGTGCCTATTATTTCTGTTAAAATAGGAGATCATTGTTATCATGGCTTATGTGATATGGGTGCTAGTGCTAGTGTTATACCTTATGACTTGTATAAAGAAATCAAGCATGAAATTGCACCTGCTGAATTAGAAGATATTGATGTCACAATTAAACTTGCCAATAGAGATACTATTTCAGCGATGGGAATTGTTAGAGATGTTGAAGTCTTGTGTGGGAAAACTAAATATCCTGCTGATTTTCTTGTTCTTACTTCTCCACAAGATAGCTTTTGTCACATTATATTTGGTAGACCCTTCTTGAACACTGTTAATGCTAGGATAGATTGCAAAAAGAATGTTGTTACTATTGGCTTGGATGATATGGTTCATGAGTTTAATTTCTGCAAATTTAGTAAACAACATCGTGAGGAAGAATTTCCTAGTAAGGATGAAATTATTGGTCTTGCTTCTATTGCCATACCTCCTAGTGATCCTTTAGAACACTATTTGCTAGACCATGAAAATGATATGTTCATGAATGAAAGAAGGGAAATAGATGAAGTACTCTTTAAACAGGAACCTATTCTGCAACACAATTTGCATGTTGAAATTTTAGGGGATCCTCCTCCACCCAAGGATGATCCCGTGTTTGAGCTTAAAACGTTGTCTGATAATCTTAAATATGCTTATCTTGATGGAAAGAAGATATATCATGTTATTATTAGTGCTAACCTTTCAGAGCATGAAGAAGAAAGATTATTGAAAACTCTGAAGAAGCATCATGCTGCTATTGGATATACTCTTGATGATCTTAAGGGCATTAGTCCCACTCTATGTCAACATAAAATAAATTTGGAAGCAGATGCCAAACCAGTTCATGATCCTCAACGACGTCTGAATCCTAAAATGAAAGAAGTGGTAAGAAAAGAAATACTCAAGCTTCTAGAGGAAGGTATAATTTATCCCGTTGCTGATAGTCAGTGGGTAAGTCCTGTCCATTGTGTCCCTAAGAAGGGAGGTATTACCGTTGTTCCTAATGATAAAGATGAATTGATTCCACAAAGAATTATTACAGGTTATAAGATGGTAATTGATTTTCGTAAATTAAATAAAGCTACTAAGAAAGATCATTACCCCTTACCTTTTATTGATCAAATGCTAGAAAGATTATGCAAACATACACACTATTGCTTTCTAGATGGTTATTCTGGTTTCTCTCAAATACCTGTGTCGGCTAGAGATCAATCAAAGACTACTTTTACATGCCCTTTTGGTACTTTTGCTTATAGATGTATGCCTTTTGGTTTATGTAATGCACCTTCTACCTTTCAAAGATGCATGATGGCTATATTCTCTGACTTTTGTGAAAAGATTTGTGAGGTTTTCATGGACGATTTTTCCGTCTATGGTTCCTCTTTTGATGATTGCTTGAGCAATCTTGATCGAGTTTTGCAGAGATGTGAAGAAACTAATCTTGTCTTGAATTGGGAAAAGTGCCACTTTATGGTTAATAAAGGTATTGTCTTGGGGCATAATGTTTCTGAAAGAGGTATTGAAGTTCATAAAGCCAAGGGTCGATGCTATTGAAAAGATGCCATGTCCCAAGGACATCAAAGGTATAAGAAGTTTCCTTGGTCACGCCAGATTTTACAGGAGGTTCATTAAGGACTTCTCAAAAATTTCTCGGCCTCTGACTAATTTATTGCAAAAAGATATACCATTTGTCTTTGATGATGATTGTGTAGAAGCATTTGAGATACTTAAGAAAGCATTAGTCTTTGCACCTGTTGTTCAGCCACCTGATTGGAATTTACCCTTTGAAATTATGTGTGATGCTAGTGATTATTTTGTAGGTGTTGTTCTAGGGCAAAGAGTTGATAAGAAATTAAATGTTATTCATTATGCTAGTAAGACTCTAGACAATGCTCAAAGAAATTATGCTACTACTAAAAAAGAGCTTTTAGCAGTTGTATTTGCTTGTGATAAGTTCAGACCTTATATTGTTGATTCTAAAGTAACTATTCACACTGATCATGCTGCTATTAAATAACTTATGGAAAAGAAAGATGCTAAACCTAGACTTATTAGATGGGTTCTCTTGCTACAAGAATTTGATTTGCATATTGTTGATAGAAAGGGAGCTGAGAACCCGGTTGCAGACAACTTGTCTAGGTTAGAGAATGTTCTTGATGACCCACTACCTATTGATGATAGCTTTCTTGATGAACATTTAAATGTTATAAGTACTTCTCGTAGTACTCCATTGTATGCTGATTATGCTAATTATATTGTTGCTAAGTTTATACCACCTAGCTTCACATACCAGCAAAAGAAAAAGTTTTTCTATGACTTGAGACATTACTTTTGGGATGACCCACATCTTTATAAGTAAGGAGTAGATGGTGTTATTAGACGTTGTGTACCCGAGCATGAACAGGAACAGATCCTACGCAAGTGTCATTCCGAGGCTTATGGAGGACACCACACTGGAGATAGAACTGCACATAAGGTATTGCAATCTGGTTTTTATTGGCCTACTCTCTTCAAGGATGCCCGTAAGTTTGTCTTGTCTTGTGATGAATGTCAAAGAATTGGTAATATTAGTAGACGTCAAGAAATACCTATGAATTATTCACTTGTTATTGAACCATTTGATGTTTGGGGCTTTGATTATATGGGACCTTTCCTGCCTCTAATGGATACACACATAGTCTAGTTGTTGTTGATTACGTTACTAAGTGGGTAGAAGCTATTCCAACTAGTAGTGTTGAACATAACACTTCTATTAAAATGCTTAAAGAAGTTATTTTTCCGAGGTTTGGAGTCCCTAGATATTTAATGACTGATGGTGGTTCACACTTTATTCATGGTGCCTTCCGTAAAATGCTTGCTAAATATGATGTTAATCATAGAATTGCATCTCCTTATCACCCACAGTCTAGTGGTCAAGTAGAGTTGAGCAATAGAGAGCTCAAATTAATTTTGCAAAAGACTGTTAATAGGTCTAGAAAGAATTGGTCCAAAAAACTTGATGATGCATTATGGGCTTATAGAACTGCATATAAAAATCCTATGCGTACGTCTCCGTATAAAATGGTTTATGTAAAAGCATGTCACTTACCTCTCAAACTAGAACATAAGGCATATTGGGATATTAAAGAGCTCAACTATGATTTCAAACTTGCCGGTGAAAAGAGGATATTTGATATTAGCTCACTTGATGAATGGAGAAGCCAAGCTTATGAAAATGCCAAGTTGTTTAAAGAAAAAGTTAAAAGATGGCATGACAAAAGTATACAAAAGCGTGAGTTTAATGTAGGTGATTATGTATTGCTATACAACTCTCGTTTAAGATTTTTTGCAGGAAAACTTCTCTCTAAATGGGAAGGCCCCTATGTTATTGAAGAGGTCTATCGTTCCGGTGCCATAAAAATCAACAACTTCGAGGGCCAAATCCGAAGGTGGTAAATGGTCAAATAATCAAACATTATATCTCAGGTAATCCCATAAATGTTCAAACCAATATTATTGAAACCGTAACCCCGGAGGAATACATAAGGGACACTTTCTGGAACGTTCCAGACTCCGAAAAGGAATAGGTATGTGGTACGGTAAGTAAACCGACTCCAAAACAATTTTTAAGGCAATATTTCTCCGTCTTGGAATATTTAGAAAAATAGAAAAATAAGTAGCAGTCCGGGAAGGACACGAGGGCCCCACGAGGGTGGTGGGTGCGCCCTACCCCTCTAGGCGCGGCCCCCTACCTCGTGAGCACCTTGTGTGCCTTCTAGACTCTGTTTCTTGCACGATATGTATTTTGGTTGGTAAAAAATCATTATATAACCTCCCGAAGGTTTTGACTCCCGTATCACGCAAATCTCCTCTGTTCTTGTTTCGAGCTGTTTTCTGTCAGGGTTTTCCAGGCTAGGCATCATGTCGTCTCCCTCCTCCAACAATGGTGACAACGATGCTTGGCTAATGAAGATAGATCTGAAGAGGGAAGAACCCATGAGGGTCAACAAGGATGAAAGGATCAAGAAGGCCACAGAGGATCAAGCTCCGACAGCAAAAGACATCCTTCAACTTGATCATAACCTTCTTACCCCAACTGAGATCGAAGCTTTCAAGATGATTGAGTTAGCTTGTATACAAAACAAGTATCTCACACAAGAAAATATTTTGTTGAAGGAGCATATTGTCGCACTCAAGGGCATTATTCGCAAGCTGGAGGACCTCTTACGCTCGATGTGCGATTATCCGTCACCTCCACCTTCTTCACTGACAAAGGAGATATAATCACATGGGTATGGGCACTCCCCTTGGCAACTGCCAAGCTTGGGGGAGGTGCCCCGGTATCGTATCACCATCACAACTCCTATATTTATCGTTTTTCTTAGTTCGATCCTATTAGAAGTATCTTGATCTAGTAGAATAAAGTTTATGGCATGATCTAGTTTTGAGTTTTGCTTTATGATCTCTCCTTGTAATTGAGTCCATGAGCTATATATAATAAAGATTAGTGTTGAGTCAAGGGCTTGATTATTTTGCCATGATCTTGGGTGAATAAAAGAAAGAAGAAAAGAATAAAAAGAAACAAAAAGTTCATATTGATCTTATTGAGAGTAATGACTTCACATAGAAAGAGTATGATGATTAAAAGTTGTTGGGAGTTGGCAGACATAGCTTTGGTCATTGTTGCAATTAATAGGAAGTAATAAGGAAAGAGAGGTTTTCACATATAGATATATTATCATTGACATATTTTATGATTGGGAGCACTCATTAAAATATGACATGCTAAAGGGTTGATGTTGGACAAGGAAGACAACGTAATGAGTTATGTCTTTCTTATATCTAAGATAAAGTATATTGTCATGGATCCTCTAACTTGTTGATCTTGCCTTTCCCCCTCATGCTAGCCAAATTCTCAGCACCAAGTAGAAATACTACTTGTGCTTCCAAATACCCTTAAACCAGTTTTGCCATGAGAGTCCACCATATCTACCTATGGATTGAGTAAGATCCTTCAAGTAAGTTGTCATCGGTGCAAAAAATTGCTCTAAATATGTATGATTGATTGGTGTGGGAGAAATAACCTTTATACGATCTTGTGATGTGGAAGTAATAAAAGCTACGGACTGCATCATAAAGGTTCATATCACAAGGGGCAATATAAAGTGACGTTCTTTCGCATTGAGATTTTGTGCATCCAACCATAAAAGCGCATGGCAACCTCTGCTTCCCTCTGCGAAGGGCCTATCTTTTATTATTATCTTCTACCTTATGCAAGAGTCACGGTGATCTTCACCTTTCCTTTTTCATTTTATCCTTTGGTAAGCTCGGCATGTTGGAAAGAGCATGATATATATATATCTAATTGGATATAGGGGAGCATGAATTATTATTGTTGACATTACCCTTGAGGTAAAAGGTTGTGGGGCAAAACTATAAGCCCCTATCTTTCTCTGTGTCCGATTAAAACTTCATAACCACAAGTATTACGTGAGTGTTAGCAATTATGAAGGACTAAATGATAGTTGAGTATGTGGACTTGCTTTTTAGCTCTAACATAGACTATTTCCGATGTTATGATAAATTGCAACTGCTTCAATGATTGAGATTATAGTTTGTCGGAGCCCAATAAGGTTTTATGATTTATACTTTTGCATTGTGAATAGATCATCACTTGAACATAAATATTCATATGACAAAATATATATATATATATGTTTCTGTTATGAGAATAGTCATGATGCCTTCATGTCCGTATTTTATTTTTATCGACGCCTCTACCTCTAAACATGAGGACGTATTTATTGTTATCAGCTTTTCGCTTCAGGACAAGCGAGGTCTAAGCTTGGGGGAGTTGATACGTCCATTTTGCATCATGCTTTTATATTGATATTTATTGCATTATGGATTGTTATTTCACTTTATGTCACAATACTTATGGCTATTCTCTCTTATTTTACAAGGTTTACATAAGGAGGGAGAATGCCGACAGCTGGAATTCTGGGCTGGAAAAGGAGCAAATATTAGAGACCTATTCTACGCAACTCCAAAAGTCCTGAAACTCCACAGAACATCTTAAAATATATAAAGAAAAATCCTCCCCAAAGATGAAGGCCAGGGGGCCCACACCCTGCTCACGAGGGTGGGGGGCGCGCCCCCCTACCTCGTGGGCCCCTTGGTGGGTCTCTAACATCCATCTTATGCTATATAAAGTCTTTCGATGAGAAAAAAATCAGAAGGAACTTTGTGCAACGAGACTCCGCCGCCACAAGGCGGAACCTTGGCGGAACCAATCTAGAGCTCCGGCAGAGCTGTTCTGCCGGGGATACTTCCCTCCGGGAGGGGGAAATCATCACCATCGTCATCACCAACGGTCCTCTCATCGGGAGAGGGCAATCTCCATCAACATCTTCACCAGCACCATCTCATCTCCAAACCCTAGTTCATCTCTTGTATCCAATTCTTGTCTCAAAGTCCGGTATTGGTGCTAGTAGGTTGCTAGTAGTGTTGATTACTCCTTGTAGTTGATGCTAGTTGGTTTATTTGGTGGAAGATCATGTGTTCAGATCCTATATGCATATTATTACCCCTCTGATTATGAACATGAATATGCTTTGTGAGTAATTACGTTTGTTCCTGAGGACAAGGGAGAAGTCTTGCTATTAGTAGTCATGTGAATTTGGTATTCGTTTGATATTTTGATAAGATGTATGTTGTCTAGCCTCTAGTGGTGTTATGTGAACGTCGACTACATAACACTTCATCATTATTTGGGCCTAGAGGAAGGCATTGGGAAGTAATAAGTAGATGATGGGTTGCTAGAGTGACAGAAGCTTAAACCCTAGTTTATGCATTGCTTCGTAAGGGGCTGATTTGGATCCACATGTTTCATGCTATGGTTAGGTTTACCTTAATACTTTTTGTGTAGTTGCGGATGCTTGCAATAGAGGTTAATCATAAGTGGGATGCTTGTTCAAGTAAGAACAGCACCCAAGGACCGGTGCACCCACATATCAAATTATCAAAGTATCGAACGCGAATCATATGAACGTGATGAAAACTAGCTTGACGATATTCCCATGTGTCCTCAGGAGCACTTTTACTTATATAAGAGTTTGTTTCGGCTTGACCTTTGCTACAAAAAGGATTGGGCCACCTTTCTGCCCCTTTATTTACTTTTGTTACTTGTTGCTCGTTACAATTTATCTTATCACAAAACTATCTGTTACCACTTATTTCAGTACTTGCAGAGAATACCTTGCTGAAAACCGCTTATCATTTCCTTCTGCTCCTCGTTGGGTTCGACACTCTTACTTATCGAAAGGACTACGATAGATCCCCTATACTTGTGAGTCATCAGGGGCGGGGGCAGCAACCGCCATGGCCAGCTTGTTCTGGGCCATGTCCATGATGCCCCATTTCTCCTTATTTTCTATCTCCTCGGGCTCGGAGTCGACTTCACCAAACTTGAAGACTAGTGGCAGATGATCATTCCGCGCCATGGCGTTGGTGGAGTTCTGCGGGAGGGAGGGGAATGGGAGGCGAATAGTAAGGCCAGCCATATTAAACAGCGGCTCGGGCGCCATTAATGGAGAGGAAGGCGGGCGGCCATGGAAGTCAAAGGGCCCCCTTTCCCAGTGAGCCTGCACAGCATACAACTCGCACGCTTCCCGGTGAGCCTACGCATTGGAGGATAGCTTGCATGCCTCTTGGTCAGCCTGCGCACCAGACTGCGCTCGCACGCCTCCCATTCAGTCATGGTCAAGCAGCTGTCTGCATGGCACCTCGTACAGCCAATAAAACCAAGACACATGGCGTCACATGAATGGTTAATAGAACGCACATGGTTTGTATTATACAAATGTTTGAGATATTAAAGTGGTAGCTATTTTTTGAAAATGCCTTTGTTGGATGTCATTATTCGAGTGCGCCTTCTCCCAAAATGGACACGCAAAATGCCATAGAATGTCGGGTGCCATTCCATGATAGCATGCCAAGTTTCATGAATTTCAAAATAGTATTGGATTTACTAGAATTTAAAAACCAGGCATCTCAATGTTTGGTCGGCAATCAGCGGTGCCCTGGTGTTTCAAATTCATTCCCATTTCTTGCATGGGACCTAAGCATCCACCCAAGGACACATATTTGATTTTTCAACCAATTTATATGCACTGGAGCATGTGCATGTAGTTCAAATTTTAATTATGCACATAAATGCATTGAAAACTCAGTTAATATATAATAATGTCCAAACGAACCCCGAAAAATCCCAAAAATTGACAAAACACTTCTGTTGTTCTATGTTGACACGAGAATTTTTTTGAAAGCAATAAGACACAATGGATATCGCTTCATCCCCAAAGGTGGGACGTTCCCTATCGAAACCATCATGCTTGTTGTGGGAAGCTCTGGTTTGTGAGAAGCATATACCCGAACCTGCCCCAAATGGGAAAGATTTCTTAACACGGCATGTTGATGCCGCTCCATGATAGCATGCCAAGTTTCATGAATTTCAGACGTGTTTTGGATTTATTAGAATTTTAAAACCAAGCATCTCAACGTTTTGCCAGCAATCAACAGTGCCCTGGTGTTTGAATTTCATTCCCGTCTCTTGCATGGGACCTAACAATTCACCCAAGGACACATATTAGATTTTTCAACCAACCTTAGTGCATTGGAGTATGCGCTTGTAGTTCAAATTTGAATTATGCACATAAAGTACATAGAAAACTCAGTTAATGCCTAAAAATGTCCAAACGAACCCCGAAAAATCACAAAAATTGACACAACACTCCTTTTGTTCTATGTTGACACTAGAAATTTTTTGAAAGCAATAAGAGGCAATGGATATAGTTTTGTCCCCAAAGGTGGGACGTTCCCTATCGAAACCATCATGCTTGTTGTGAGAAGCTCTGGTTCGTGAGAATCTTATACCCGAACCTGCCCCAAATGCGACAAATTTTTTACCACGACATGTTGATGCCGCTCCATGATAGCATGCCAACTTTGATGAATTTCAGACGAGTTTTGGATTTACTAGAATTTAGAAACCAGGCATCTCAACGTTTTGCCGGCAATCAACAGTGCCCTGGTGTATGAATTTCATTCCCATCTCTTGCATGGGACCTAGAAATTCACCCTAGGACAGACATGTGATTTTTCAACCAACTTTAGTGCATTGGAGCCTGTGCTTGTAGTTCCAATTTGAATTATGCACACAAAATGCCTAGAAAACCCAATTAATGTATAAAAAATGCCAAACAAACCCCGAAAAATTCCAAGATTAAACACAACACTCCTGTTGTTCTATGTTGACACTAGAAACTTTTTGAAAGCAATAAGAGGCAACAGATATCGTCCCGTCCCCGAAGGTGGTACATTCCCTATAGAAACCATCATGTTTGTTGTGAGAAGCTCTGGTTTTTGAGAAGCTCATACCCGAACCTGCCCCAAATAGGACAATTTTTTACCACGTCATGTTGATGCCACTCCATGATAGCATGCCAAGTTTCATGAATTTCAGACGAGTTTTGGATTTACTAGAATTTAAAAACCAGGCATCTCAACGTTTTGTCGACAATCAACAGTGCCATGGTGTTTGAATTTCATTCACATCTCTTGCATGGGACCTAGAAATTCACCGAAGGACACACATGTGATATTTCAACCAACTTTGGTGCATTGGAGCATGTGCTTGTAGTTCAAATTTGAATTATGCACATAAAATTCCTAGAAAACAAAGTTAATGTATAAAAAAGGGCAAACGAACCCCGAAAAATTCCAAGATTAAACACAACACTCCTGTTTTCCTATGTTGACACTAGAAAAGTTTTGAAAGCAATAAGAGGAAACGGATATCGTCCCGTCCCGAAAGGTGGTACGTTCCCTATCGAAACCATCATGCTTGTTGTGAGATGCTCTGGTTTGTGAGAAACTTATACCCATATTTGCCCCAAATGGGACAAAATTTTCACCACCGCATGTTGATACTGCTCCATGATAGCATGCCATGTCTCATGAATTTCAGAAGAGTTTTGGATTTACTAGAATTTAAAAACCAGGTATCTCAATGTTTTTCCGGCAATCAACAGTGCCCTGTTGTTTGAAATTCTTTCCCATCTCTTGCATGGGACCTAGAAATTCACCCAAGGAAACACATGTGATTTTTCGACCAACTTTGGTGCATTGGAGCATTTGCTTGTAGTTCAAATTTGAATTATGCACATAAAATGCCTACAAAACTCTGCCGATGTATAAAAAAGGCCAAATGAACACCGAAAAATTCCAAGATTAAACATAACACTCCTGTTGTTCTATGTTGACACTAGAAATTTCTTGAAAGCAATAACAGGCAACGGATATCATCCCGTCCCCAAAGGTGGTATGTTCCTTATCGAAACCATCATGCTTGTTGTGAGAAGCTCTCGTTTGTGAGAAGCTTATACCCAAACCAGCCCCATATGTGACAAAATTTTCACCACGGCATGTTGATGCCGCTCCATGATAGCATGCCAAGTTTGATGAATTTCAGACGAGTTTTGGATTTACTAGAATTTAAAAATGAGGTATCTCAATGTTTTCCCGGCAATCAACAGTGCCCTGGTGTTTGAAATTCATTCCCATCTCTTGCATGTGACCTAGAAATTCACCCAAGGACACACATGTGATTTTCAACCAACTTTAGTGCATTGGAGCATGTGCTTGTAGTTCAAATTTGAATTATGCACATAAAATGCCTAGAAAACCCAGTTAATGTATAAACAAGGCCAAACAAACTCCAAAAAATTCATTCCCATTTCTTGCATGGGACCTAAGCATGCACTGAAGGACACAAATTTGATTTTGCAACCAATTTGTATGCAGCGGAGCATGTGCATGTAGTTTAATTTTGAATTGTGCACCTGAAATGGCTAGAAAACCGGTTTAATGTATAAAATGTCCAAATGAACCCTGAATAATTCCAATTCTTTTACGACACACATATAGTTGCATGTTCGCTACAGATAAAAGGTCTAGAAATTCAAACAGCGTCCATTGCCACTGTGACCCCATTTTGTAATTCAAATCAAGTAGACCGCACACAGTTTATTATCACCAACCGTGTGAGATGTAGTACAAAATATCTTGGAGCTCTGTTGGTGTATATAGTATGCCTATGACTTACACGAGAAGGTGCATCGGCTATAGTCCATAGCCGGTGTGTCAAGCACACTAGCTCGCTCCCCAAAAATCCCGCCTCTGCATCCTTCGCAATCTCAAAAATATCTACTGCTTGGAAGGTGTTAATGTTTGATAGCACACGATTAGTATGTGCGGACCATGCGCGATGTCTGTTACTCCCACTCTACTCCAGTCCCTTGATTCAAATTTTTAGTAGCCCCGGCATTTTACTCTCGCCTCTACATCCCTCGCAATCTCAAAAATATCTGCTCACCCTTGATCCAAATTTTTAGTAGCCCCGCCTTGTTACTCCTGCCTAGTAAAATTTTCAGTTGCCACAATATTTCCTCAAACACAACCTCCGCTCACATAGACACACACAACCCTCGAAACCATTGGTAGGTCGGCGCCATCGCCGGCACCTCCATCCTCAACCTCTGCCTGTGTGTCGAGGAGCTTAAGGAGCCAATGGCCAAAAATAAGTTTATCGCGGCCTTTTCGCCCAACATCGGCGAGGTGGCCGCCGAGGTGTCCCTGTCGTCCTCCGCGGGCCTGATCTGCCGTTGTCGGTCCCCTGATCTGCCTGCCTCCGCGCCCCTACGTAGGTTCGAGGACTTCTCCATCCTCCCCCAGACCCGGCAGCCGGCGAAGTCCTACCTCAGGGTCCGGCAGCGGTGGTGGGGGACATGGGTCGCCGAGATTACAGATCGATAGACCCACACCCACCGGTGGATCGGTAGCTTCCACACGGCCAAGCTCGCGGCCATGGAGTATGACCACCGGTAGGTCCGCTAACACGGCGTGGCGGCTAGGCTCAATTTCCCCTTTAACACACATCCGTTCGACCACGTTCCACCAGAGCCAGGGCTGGTGAGCTCGGCTATGGCGCGGGAGGACCGCGAGGCGTGGGAGCGCCTCGAGGCTGAGGCCGCCGACGAGGCCTACATGCAAGAGCTCCGCCGGCAACACCCGGAGCTCGTGGAGGAGGAGCGGGCGATCTTTGCCGGCACGGAGGGCGGTGAGGTTATCGCTCTCTCCTCCGATGGCAAGGTCGAAGGCGGCGAGGACAACAGCGCGAAGGGCGGCGAGGTTATCGGGCTCTCCTCTAATGACGAGGTCGAAGGCGACGGCGACGGCGGCGCGGAGGGCGTCGAGGTGGGCCCCGAGGACAAGCAGATCGACATCGACGAGTGGAGGAGTGCCTTCCCCAACGACCCCGATGACGGTACTGGCCCGGGCCCGGCTCGCGGCACACCGTACATGATGAGGAAGGATTGGCTCGACCTCTACTTCGACCGTAAGTAGTTTAGCTTAGTTTGAATTGATGTTTTATGTTCGGTTATGCAAAACTATCTATGTTTATGTTTGAATGCTTACTACTTTAGGTTGAACTTGCTTTGAACTTGATCAAATTGAAGTTTACAACCTTAAGTTTAGGGGATCGACTAGTCCTTTAACTTTTTAAGGATCGCCTAGAGATGTCCTTATGACTTGTTTATTTCAGTTCTTCACAATGTGATGCTCTATATGTGCAACTATTTGTCGTGCAGTTCAATTTCATCAATAATAATTTCCACAGTACCAATATGAATTACGATATTTGGTTGCTGTTAAGGATATTGCAGTTAACATGCCTTTTCATTTTTCAATTGTTGTTTAGCAACATGCATTGTACTGAATGACTAAATATGCAATCCCATGCTACATAGCAACAAGGAAGTGTGTTACCTTAATGTTTTGATGTCTAGATATACATGTATAAAATCTTATATAATAGGATGGATGGAGTGTTGTACTACATCATTTTTCAATTGTTGTTTAGCTTCTAATATTAACTTGGTGCTTTTAGGTACATATATCATTGCCAAAGATCCACACTTCGACCCTTTCTGCGTATGGGGCAATGAGATATTCATGAAGTGGCATCAAGTTAGGAAACTAATAAATATTGTTATTAAAATGGGTCAAAAGATGTCAATCGAACTATTTTTTTACACTTTATGCAAGAGAACAGTGAACTGCAGGATGGTAAGTAAGAACCCTATAGCCTTCTTTTTACTGCCCGTAATGAATTGTGTTAGATGACAATATCTGAAGCTTTTTTCTTTTGAAGTGGATCCTGAAGCAGTTTACGCAAGATTACCTCTCAAACTACATGATTGGCGGCCGACCATCACAAGGGGTTGGACTAGAGTCCTGCATGCCTTGTGCATCCAGGAGAGCACAATAGGGCCATTCCGCTTCACCTTGTTCAGCAATTGGAATGTCTGTCGCCTCTTTCTTTACCATCTGTAATAATACAAGTATAGAACCTTGGTACATCATTCTTTATTTGGTGCTTATGTAATTCTTAAACATATGTACCTGTGAATCAAATAATGCATTGGTTGTTTGAACCTGATGGATATGAATAAAGCTATAACCTACTTTCAAGTTTAAATTAGGTACAATTTTAAATAGCAGCAATTAAATTAGGGCGAAATTATGTTGTGCAGGTCATTACGACACACACGGTTGGTAAAACACAAACGTTTGCGATATACACCATAATCCGAGACGGTTCACAGAGAGGAAACGTGTGCAAGCATGCACACAGTTGCCGTTTGCAAAGCGTGTGTGATGTCAGACACTATCACATACGGTGAAGGAAAACTAAATGTGTGTGATTGTCTACCTATTATAGACGATTTATAATCATGAACTGTTTGTGTTGTGCTAGGCATCGTAAAACTCTCGTGCCTAGAATCTGCCTGGAAAACTCCTGTGCCTGGAATCTGCATGGTTTTAGGCAGAACCACAAAACTCCGACTGCGATGGCAATGCGAGCACAAATGAGTAGCAAGGATGAAGCATTTGGGATATTTGAGATATCGGAAACGGTTATATAGGGACAACTGTACGAATGAAGGCTCCCTATCCCCGACGGTTTCTGGGTCATGTGGAAGGACCCCCTATCGCCCACACTCACTTGGAGATGGTTCCAAATGCCATCATGGAAAGGGGTTAAAAACCGTTTGTTTAGGACCGACGCGCACCAGTGGGAGATGAGTACTTGAAGGTATGTATTTAGATCTTTCAATTGAATCTTTTAGTTTCTTGTTTTATCACTAGTTTAGTTTATAAAAGAAAAATAAAGAAAATGGAACTGATGTTGCATCATATTATTCGTGTTTATCGTATCTTTATTTAAAAGGATGGAAAGGAAAATTGTGATCAATTGATAGAAGAAGAATTCAATAAAATGTTTGTCATAAAATCTTTGAATGATGAGCATGATTGCAACGTTGCTACTATGAATTCTTTGAATATCCATGATGCAAGAGATATGCAAAGCCATAAGTTTGGGGATGCTATATTTGATGAAGATGATATTTGTAGCCCCCCAAGTTTTGATGAGCAACTTTATTATGATAATAGCATCCCTCCTATTTATGATGATTATATTGATGAAAGTGGATTTGGAGAGGTCATGACTATATTTAATGATGAATTTACTATGTTGGAAGAGGTTCCAATTGATTGTGACAACAAACTTGCTATCTATGATGATTATTGTGATGACATATATGCTATAAAGAATCATGATAACCATGAAACTTGCCATCATGATTTTAATGTTCAATTTGATTATGTCAATCAAGTATCTCATGATAGTTATTTTGTTGAGTTTGCTCCCACTACTATTCATGAGAATAAATTTTCTTATGTGGAGAGTAATAAAATTTCCATGCTTGTAGATCATGATGCTATTAAAAATTATTATGAGAGACAAACATATGCTTTTACATATTTCAATAGTATCAAGTTTCCTTTCTTTATGTTGAAAGTTTTGCTTGTTTTGCCTTCCTATGCTAGTTGATTCTTGTTCCCATGAATTGTTTGCACACAAAATCCCTCATAAGAAGTTGGTTAGGCTTGAATGTGCAAGTCATAGGCTTAATGATGCTCCATTTATGTTTCAATTCTTTTATTTTATGTGAGCACCATTGAAATCATCAGGCGTAGCTAAAAAGGCATTAAAGAAAAGCGCTTGTTGGGAGACAACCCAACATTTACCCCTAATGTTTTTGTGTGTTCACATGATTAGGCTACTATAGTAATCATGTTTTATAACTTTTGTTTGAATAAAGTACCACGTAAAGCCTTTGGGATAGTGTGGATTATACTTGACTTGATTCTGTGCAAAAACATAAACTTTTGCGCCCAGTAACAAAATTGTTAAAGTCACTGGGGCGTCGAGATTTCTGATTTTGTTTAAAGATGATTTATATACAAATTGCCTACGTTGTCCTAATTTTTCAGAATTTTTGGAGTAACAGAAGGATGATCATTGTACAAAACATTACAAACTGTTCTGTTTCTGAAAGATTATGTTTTCAATGCATAGTTTGCTTGTTTTATAGTAGTTTCTATGGCTTATATTGGTCAATATAAATTGTGGAAATTGTAGGATATAGTAGGAATTGTGTGATAACAATTATGAATGTTTTCTTGACAGTACCAATGTGAATGACCTGTCTTTATCATACTAACCTATCTCACAAAGTTCCGTTAAGTTTTGTGTGATTGAAGTTTTCAAGTTTTGGATGAGATATCGATATGAGGAGAATAAGGTATGGCAAGACGCTAAGATTGGGGATTTCCAAGGCACCCCACGGTAATATTCAAGGAGGACCCAAGAAACTAAGCTTCGGGATGCCCCGGAGGGCATCCCGTCTTTCATCTTCAACATTATCAGTAACCTCACATGGAGCTATATTTTTATTCATCACATGATATGTGTTTTGCATGGAGCTTCATTTTATTTTGTTGAGATTTTGTTGCTGTTAATTAGAGTAATGTTTTGCATCTTTTATTTCAATAAAGTGTCAAGTATAGCTTTTACAATGCTTATTTTGCAAGTCTATATGGTGCTGTTTGAAAATAGAATGATCATTGTTATGTTTTGAATATTTGTGAATGGCCAGAACATCATAAAATCTTGGAATATTTACACAATAAGTTACAATAAATTTCCTACAGTGTGGTAATTTTTTAGAATTTTTAGAATTTTACAATAAATTTCCTATTTAGACATATTGTTGTTATGCATTGTTTGCATATGTTTGCTTGTTTAATGATTCTATTTGAGGATAGGAATATTAACTATGCAAAGGTATTTAGTATGCAATGTTAAATAATAATATTAGTTGTTCTCTATAGTAGAGAATGATAAGGTTTTTGCATTGACTTATACTATCTTATCTCATGACTTCTTGTTGAGTTTTGTGTGGATGAAGTTTTTCAGATTTAGGAAAACCGTGCTATGAGAGGAATGAAGAAGACACAAAAGCTCAAGCTTGGGAATGCCCAAGGCATCCCAAGATAATATTCCAAGAAGTCTCAAGCATCTAAGCTTGGGGATGCCTCAGTAGGCATCCCACCTTTCTTCATAAAAAAATATCGATTAGTATCGATTGAATCTAAGTTTTTGCTTCTTCGCATGATATGTGCTATTGTTGGAATGACATTTATTTTGTTTTGCTTACTGTTTTAATAAAATACTTAGATATGAATTATTTTTTAATGATAGAGAGTCCTCAGATAGCTACTAATTTACTTAACTACTCGCTTGATCTTCACTTATATCCTTTTGGAGTTGTTTGTCATTTACTCTTGTTCTTCATGTATATTCTATGAGTAAATTGTTGAATGAATTGAATATGATGTTGAAATTATATGCTCATATCATGCCTAGTAGCAGCTTCACATTGGTTTTAGATAGTGAAATCTTTTGAAGCTTGACAATCACAATATTGGTCGTACAAGCAATTCATGAATGATTGGTATAAGGAAGAGAACTTTCATGTACAAATATACTATCTTGCACATCTTCTATGATTGTGAATAACCATTAATTATTTTCAAACTTGAGAAAATTAGTTGAAGTTGGACAAGGAAGACAACGTAATGAGTTATGGTTGTGTATATTTTCATAGAAGTTATATTGTTATGGATCCTCCAACATGTGTTGTTTGCTTAGGATCTTTTGCTAGCCAAAAATTCATACGAAGTAGAGATACCACTTTTGCATCCAAACCCTTAAACCCAGTTTCTTTCCATGAGTGTCCACCATTCCTACCTATGGATTGAATAGATCCTTCTAGTAAGTCATCATCGGTGCATAAAGCCATAAAAATATAACATGACGTTCCATTGCATTAGGAGCTTGCACATCCAAAAATTAAAAGCAGATGACAACCTTTGCTTCCCTCTGCGAAGGGCCTATCTTTTACTTTTTAGTATTTACTTTTATAAAAGAGTCACTAGTATACATTCTCAATTCAACCTCAGTTATTCTCTAGTTGGCAAGTCATGTGGTGGGGAAAGATCTAGGCACATATGGCCAGGAAAATATATTTGATCATCATTTATTATTGTTGAAAATTATCTCTATGATAAATGAGTTGGGAGGCGAAACATTAAGCGACTATCTTTCTTTGTGTTTGATGGATGCCATTTTTTTCTCTAAAAATATGCTTTGAGTACTAGCAATCATAGAAGACTATATGATGATTGAGTATATGGAGCTCTTACTTAGACTTAGTTGAATAAGTTGAATTGCAATTGTTTGGTGACTAAGAACATAGGTTGTCAAGTTTCAAGAGAATGCATTCTTTGAACCAGAACATGTGAATTGCTTCTACTTTATCATGATGAGTTTTATGAGAAAGAGTTGCTTTTATGATGCTAGGAAAGGAGATTAAAATTATCATTGATCAAACTTATGCACTATGCTAGCATTCACACTTGATAAGTTATTTCTTTTATCTTTTACCTGCTAGTCGATGAGTAGGAATTAAGCTTGGGGATGCTAATATGTCTCCAACGTATCTATAATTTATGAAGTATTCATGCCATGTTCACTACAATTATATATGGTTTTGGTATGATTTGAATGGAACTAGCTCGGACTGACGCTGTTTTCAGCAGAACTACCGTAGTGTTGTTTTTTATGCAGAAATAAAAGTTCTCGCAATTGGACGAAACTTTTTGGAGAATTTTTTGGGAAATATAAAAAATAATGGAGCAAAAACCCACAGGGGAGCCCTGCTGCCCACTAGCCACTAGGGCACACCACCCCCCTCTGGCGTACCCTGGTGGGTAGTGGCCCCCCTGTGGCCCATCTTCGCGTGAAACTGACGCCAAAAAATCCTATGCATACATAAATCCCCAGAAATAACCATATATCAAAAGTTCCGTCACCGCAAGCCTCCATAGCCACGACAAACCAATCTACACCCTGTTCCGGCACCCTGCCGGAGGGTGAAATCATCACCGGAGGCCATCTTCATCACCCCGGCGGCCACCATGATTGGAGGGAGTATCTACCCTCGGGGCTGAGCGCTTGTACCAGTAGCCATGTGTTTAATCTTTCTCTCTTTCTCTTGTGTTCATGATTTGGCACGATCTTGATGTATCACGAGCTTGGTCAATATAGTTGGATCATATGGTGTTTTCCCCTCTCTATCTTGTTGTGATGAATTGTGTTTTTCCTTTGAGCTTTCATTATTATTGGATTGAATACTTTTATCGATTTGAAAACACTTGATGTGTGTATTGCTATGAACACCCGTGGTGGCAATGGGGTATCATATTGATTCACTTGATGTGTGTTTTGGCACTCAACTCGCGGATTCTTGAGGTGACATTGGGGTAATCTATGCATAGGGGTTGATGCACATTCTCGTTTTTGTTTCTCGGTAGAAATCGGGAACCCTTTGAGGTTCTTTGTGTTGGATTGAATATTATGAATCTGAGGTTGTTTGATGCATATCGTATAATCAACTCACGTATACTGGTGGTGACATTGGAATATCTAGGTGGCACTGGAGTTGGTTGATGGGTATCATATGATGTTATTTTAGTACGAACTCTTGGGTAGATCGATCGGAAAGGATAACTTTGAGGTGGTTTCGTACCCTACAAACAATTTTGTCTTATGTTCTCCGCTAGATAAAAACTTTGGAGTGATTCTTCATTTCACGTTGAGGGATGGTTATATGATCAAATTATATTAGCATTGTTGAGAGATTGCACTAGTGAAAGTACGAACCCTAGGCCTCATTTTCAAGCATTGCAATACCGTTTGTGCTGACTTTTGTTACTTCCTACCTTGTTGTTTTTATTGTTACTATTACAAAAATCAATATCTACTATCATTACTACACTTGAATCACCATCTCTTCGCTGAACTAGTGCACCTATACACTTTACCATTGTATTTGGTGTGTTGGTGACATGAGAGACTTTTTGTTATTTGGTTGGAGGTTTGTTTGAGAGAGACCATCTTCATCCTACACCTCCCACATATTGATAAACCTTAGGTCACCCACTTGAGGGAAATTTGCTACTGTCCTACAAAACTTCGCGCTTGGAGGCCCAACACGAGTCTACAAGAACAAGTTGTGTAGTAGCTGTGAACACTATGTTGACTGGTTCAATTGGCCACATTCCTTGTGGGTCCCACCTGTCAGTTCGCATAGGAAAAAAGTAAGATAAACACAAATTTACGCAGGAGCGACAAGACTCCAACTCGTGCACGGGAACCACCTGGTTGTGTATGTGTCTGTCAGGGCCTGATGTGTGTGTATGTATGTGTAGGTTGAGCACGTCAGTGTGAGCATGTGTGTTGGTCCTGTGGTGTGTGCACGCATGCGTGCGTGTGTGTGAGAGAGAGAGAGTGTTGCATGCGTGCATGTGTTCGTGTGAGTGTTGCATGGCTGCGTGTGTCGGCATGGAGCCGTCAATCTATGGGGCAGGGCTGCCCCTTTGCTGGTTCGGTGGGGGTGAGTTGGCATGAAGAGCAAGCAAAACAAGAGACATTACAATTTTTACCCAGGTTCAGGCCACTAAGAAGCTAACACCCTACTCCTGCTTGTATGTATTGGGTGGATGTGGAAGAAAGTACACGGAGCGCTCTCTCCCATCAAGTCACTAGGAGAGGGCAGCTACTCGATTATGTATGCGTGTGTGTTACAAGGTTTCAAACCCCTGTAAAGGTCACCCTGGCCCTTCTTTTATAGTTCAAGGGGTAACCACAGTGGCAAAAAGTTCATTATAGGGTGATTAGTCAGATGCAGATCTATCATACCTAACTCTGCTAGTTAGGACAAAAGCGCATTAAATGCACTGCTAGGTGTCGCGTGGAGGGTGAACCCCTAGTAAGAGTGATGCACCACTTATCCACCTACCTCTTATTAGCTTGAGACACCGTTAGGACAGGTGTCAATAAAGGTAATCCTGCTCTCCAACAAGCTGACAGCACGGGCTGCCTTCACCTAATCACTTGCGAGCTCGACACCTCACTAACCAACGAACAACTAGCCAGGGAGGTGGGGCGCTGGTTATTGGCGGCAAGCCTGAGCTCGGTGAGCTTGTCGGTGTCGTGGTTCAACACGGCCACCTATGGGGCCATTGGCCCCTTGTGGTTTGGCAAGGGGGAAGGGTGCATTGAACAAAGAGCGAAGACCGTAGAGCAGCGCGGCAGCAATGATACAGATAGTTTTTACCCAGCTTCAGTCTGCCGCGAGGCGTAAAACCCTACTGACGTGGTAGAGACACAACACTCAAGCTCGACAAGCTCGCCTCGGGACAAGAGAAGCTACGCACGTATGAGTATACAGGGGTCCAAATCCTTTCTAAGGTTGCCACGACCCTCCTTTCATAGGTCAAGGGGTTACCACAGTGGCAAACCAGTCATTATCTAGTGACTAGATAGCCACAGTGCTATCATACCTAACTCTGCAGACAGGATAGGGTGCATTAAATGCACCGCTTAGTGTCACATCAAGGGGGGTAGCCCGGCAAGCCTTGCCATGCTATTCATTGATGTAACACCCACGATGCGGCTATATCTCCCACATGTCGGTGCACGACTTGGAGGCATAGCCGCATGGTAGGCTTGTCGCAAGAGGGGTAATCTTCACACATCCCATGTACTGAATAAGAAAGGGCTAAAGAGTTGGCTTACAATCGCCACTTCACACAAATACAAGTTAAACATACATCATCTAGAATACAAACAAGGTCCGACTACAGAACCAAAATACAAGAAGAAAAACCCCAAATGCTAGATCCCCGATCATCCCAACTGGGCTCCACGACTGATCAATAGGAAACGAAACAACACAACGAACAAGATCTTCATCGAGCTCCCACTTGAGCTCAGTTGCGTCATCTGCACTGGTATCATCGGCACCTGCAACTGTTTGGAAGTATCTGTGAGTCACGAGGACTCAGCAATCTCACACCCGTGAGATCAAGTCTATTTAAGCTTATGGGTAGGAAAGGGTAGTGAGGTGGAGCTGCAGCAAGCACTAACATATACGGTGGCTAACTCATGCAAAAGAGAGCGAGAAGAGAAGCAACACAACGGTCGTGAACTAGAAGTGATCAAGAAGTGATCCAGAAACTACTTACATTCAAGCATAACAGAAGAACCGTGTTCACTTCCTGAGCCCCGCCGAGAAGAGACCATCACGGCTACACACGCGGTTGATTCATTTTAATTAAGTTAAGTGTCAAGTTCTCTACAACCGGACATTAACAAATTCCCATCTGCCCATAACTGCGGGCACGGCTTTCGAAAGTTCAAACCCTGCAGGGGTGTCCCAACTTAGCCCATCACAAGCTCTCACGGTCAACGAAGGATATTCCTTCTCCCAGGAAGACCTGACCAGACTCGAAATCCCAGTTACAAGACATTTCGACAATGGTAAAACAAGATCAGCAAGACCGCCCGATGTGCCGACATCTCGATAGGAGCTGCACATATCTCGTTCTCAGGGCAACACAGGATAAGCTAAGCGTACAGGTACCAACATAACCCAAGTTGCCAAGGGACGGTCCCGCACGGTGCTCTGGTTCGGACCAACACTTAGAGAAGCACTGGCCCGGGGGGGTTAATATAAAGATGACCCTTGAGTCTGCAGAACGCAAGGGAAGGTGATAGGTTGTTAGGCAAATTTAAAACCAAGGTTGGGCCTTGTTGGAGGAGTTTTATTCAAAGCGAACTATCAAGGGGTTCCCATAACACCCAACCGTGTAAGGAACACAAAATCAAGGAACATAACACCGGTATAACGGTAACTAGGGCGGCAAGAATGGAACAAAACACCAGGCATAAGGCCGAGCCTTCCACCCTTTACCAAGTATATAGGTGCATTAATGTAAATAAGATATAATAATGATATCCTAACAATATCCATGTTACAACATGGAACAAACTCCGACTTCACCTACAACTAGCAACGCTATAAGAGGGGCTGAGCAAAGCGGTAACATAGCCAAACAACAGTTTGCTAGGAAAGGTGGGTTAGAGGCTTGTCATGGCAATATAGGAGGCATGATATAGCAAGTGGTAGGTATCGCGACATAGGAATAGAGCGAACAACTAGCAAGCAAAGATAGAAGTGATTTCGAGGGTATGGTCATCTTGCCTGAGATCCCGCAAGGAAGAAGAACAAGTCCATGAAGAAGACAAACGGACCTAGTCGAATGGATCCTCACAAACGCGACGTTACCAGAACTAACAAGAAGAAGCAACACCGGAAAGAAGCAAACAACATGGTAAACAATCATCACATAAACATGGCATGATGCACAATCAAGTATGATGCATGTCGGGTTTAAATATGCATGGCATGTCAAAGAGCATAGAAAAACAACAAGTTAAGTGGAGCCCAATATGCAACGAGTTTCATATTGATGGAACACCACATCAATTATTTAGTTCACTCCCGGTTAGGTACTCAACAATATTAAATGTTGGTTAACATGGCAAGAGGTGAAGCATGGAAAAACTATACCATATAAACAATTTAAATGGGGCCGGGGCCGGATATAACAAACAACAAATCCAGTAAATCCCCATATGCATTTAGCAAATTAATGCAAACAACAATTTAAACACTCTTGATGTTGTTATCATGATGCGAATGACATTTGCAAGTTTTATGCAATTTTTATTAAAAGTTGGCATGAGCGTGATGAGAGCATTAGTCACCGTGGTAGAAAGAAAGGGGTGCCATGGCGATGAAATGGAAATGATGCCGTGGCAACATTCCGGTTCCGGTAACTCGATTGAGATACCAATGCAAAAGAAGATGTGATGGGAGCGTGTCATGCGATGAATGGTGGGGTGCTCCCTGATACCGGGTTCCCACATGTCGACGGCAAGGCAATGAGGAACTCGCAAAGAACAAATCGGACATGGTGCAACCACGACCCTCTCATACATCACACAACATTCATTCACGGGTGTCGTCTCGGTGGTTATACCTTCCAAGGGAGCATTCTCGAGTAGTTCGAGTTCATAGAGGAAGTAGTTGTTCTTGCGATGGTAGTGGAAGTAGGGGTACATGACGATGGTTGAGGTACTCGCGATGGTAGTGGTACATGTTTCTTGTCAAAATTACAGTTGCAGTAGTTGTACACGGTTCGTAGAAGTTCGAGTCACCGGTAGAGGTACTTGGCATAGCGTTACAAGGTCGGTCTCGCCGGTCTCGGCAGCGTAGTTGTACAAGAGTGACATCGGACTTGTCGAACCTGAACTCTTCGGAGGGGCGTCGTGGTACTTGGCGAATCCGTGTAGAGGTCCATGTTCCAACATCAAACTTGGAGGGACACCGACGGCGTCTTGGCGAATCCTAGACGGTCTTGGTGGTCTCCGGTGGAAGTGTTTGTTCGTTTGACCGAGGGAAATAGCGACATCAGCAGGCATCGCAGGAGCTAACGGGCGGCTGCGTGTCTTCAGGAGCGATGCAGGGGTGCAAGCGCGCGTGGAGAGGAGCCCGGCAGCGTTGCAGAACGAGGATGGTGGCGTCGTCCTGCGGACATCCATGGAGACGCAAGCAACCAGGTTGCAGCAACATGGTGCCGGAGCATGGCGCATGACCCGTGGGCACTGGAGGTGACGCTGGTCATAGGACGATGAGGCGAGGCGAAGGAGCACAAAGAGGCGACCCTATGGACTCAGCGAGGCGGCGGGGAACCGAGTCGGTCCGGCCGGAGTTGAGGCAGAGGAGAAGCGGAAGGAGACTCGGTCGACGCGGCGGCAGGCTTGGGCTCGCCGGCCGGCAGGGTGCCATGGTGAGGAGGCGGCGATGCAGAGGTGCTTGGGGTGCGGGAGGGAGAGAAGCCGCGTGGTGGAACTGATGGAGGAAGGAGGTCGGGCGCATTGAGGGAGATGGGGACCGATCGGGTCTTCCTGGCGTCGGGGTGGAGACGAGGGAGAAGGAGATGGGATCGGGCAGAGGGCATCGAGCGCTTCTCTCCTGGTGGCGCGAGCGGGGAGACAAGGAGGAGGGGATCGAGGGAAAGGGTACGAATGCGCCTAGGGTTAGCAGGGGAAAGACTGGGCCTTGGAGGCCGGCCCAGGGAGAGGGAAGGCTGCGCCTAGGGAGGCTAGTGGCTGCGCCTTAGGCCAAATAGGTGGGGAGAGGAAAAAGGCCAGGAGGCCTACTGGCTGTTGGGATCCTTCTCTCTTTCTAACTCTTTTCAAAACGGAAAAAAATAAAGATAAAGAAAAGGGGAAGAAAAGAAAGGTTAGAGAAAGAGTTGGGGCACGTGGATAATTTTTCCGGACTCACAAAAATGGCTAGTTCCAAGAAAATAGAAATGGCCAAGATCGAACGATAAGAATTCAAACTCATTTGAATTTAATTCAAATGGGTTTGAACTAGGACGAGGTTTTAGGAGTATCCAAAGATGTTGAGAATTTTGGTAGAGCTCCGGAAAATGGTAAAAGAATTATTGGCAAGGCTAGAGAGTCGAAACTTGAAGAAGAAAAGGCCAAGGGATTTAATATGCAAGTGGGTTCATGGGTGATTCGAAAACAATGGAATATTTTATAATATCTCCCTAAATATCAGGAGGGTATGTTTTAAAGAGAGACCACCATGTGAGTTCCCTCAATTTAAACGAATCAAAGATCCATACCATTTAATTGGTTGAGTTTTAAAAATGAAATGACATGATGACATGATGCAATGAAGAATGCAACAAGCAAAAACAAATCACACAACGAAACTCAGAAAACATGGAAGGCATCTAGAGCTCCGGTCTTGGGGCGTCGCAATTGACCTTCTCGCCTGCCTGCATGACACGCCTCTGGACGGGTGTCATTTGGGGGTGATATTCCTCAGAAATGGCTGCCACATGCCAAATAGCAGCCACTTAACCACTCAGGGGCTGGACACCGCACCGATAGGTGACTTGCATCGCTGTGAGGTGGAGTGATGGAGCCTTGGCAGGGTAATCCACGCTCGGCGTCCCTGGCAAGCCTGCCGAGGGAGTCTTGAGACTTGTCTTTGGGCTGACCTCGACCTCGCCAGGCTCGCCTGCGTAGCAAGGGAGGTTTTTCCTTAGTGATATCTTGTACCTTTGTCTTGTATTGGTATTCTTGATCCGCCCTTTGACTTCTCAAAGAGGTATATCTTCTGCTTGGCCTTGTCTTGGATGTTGTAATCTTTCCCTTGAGTCTGTGTACAGTCCGACCAACATACACCAGGGTTTGTTGCACCGACAGGTGCCCCCGGGCCTGGCCTGAATGTGATGTCAAGCGTCGTAGGGGTAGGCCCTATCCAATACATGGGCGAAGAGCCTGTGGTGGCTCGTCCTTTGGTATCTTCTTTGCTTCTTCATTAAGCTGTGCTTGAGTTAGTTTCCGGCTTTTCTGCTTGTCGTGTAATGGCAATCATGGTGGGGCCATTTATGTAATGGTACGTGAATGATTTTAACTCATGAGGGAGTAACTGCCAATTCACTCATCCCACCACGCCCTTATCCTCTGCCACATATGTTGCATGCATCGAGTGGGGTAGGTAATGGAGGCGCATGGTGTGGGAAAGAGTGTTATGGCAGAGGCCTGGTCTTCTTGGATTGGTGTAGGAGAGCAGCGATCGGATCTGACCGTCAGTGGTAGCTTGGATGAGTCCGATCGGAAAGAGCCCCTTGAGGGTGAAGGATCAGCCCCCACCCTGCATATAAAAAGGGGGTGCGAGAGGGAGCGGATATGCCTATCCAGGAACCTCTCCCCTTTTGTTTCTTGCCTCCTTCTTTGTTATGTCGAAGGATGGAGACCGGGGCCAGGCCCCGGGCTCTAGATTGGGGGTGATGATGCTGAATACTCGTGCTAGTGCTTGGGGAGTGAGTCTGGTCCGGGGTTGCAGGAGACGTGGTGGTCGCAGATGTGGGCATCGAATCTACCACAGTGTGGGAGGCGCTGCGGTTCTTCGACATGATGGAGCGCTTGCCTCCCCCACACAAGCCAGCCGCCCGGAGGGGAGTACTTGCCGTCGTTGCAAGCCGTTGGGGGCTTGTCATCCCGTCGGTGAGGACCCTGGGACTTCCAGCGCCTGCCTATGGTGTCGTGCTCGGGATCCTTGGTAATCCCAGCACATCTCCTTCCAATGGTGTCAGGATTGACGCTAAAGATGGCAGTGTCTTCCTACCCGCCAAGGTGGGGAGCGACACTCTTCACACGCCTCGGATGCTGCCGCCTTCTGCCGCTTCTCCGAGGAAGGCGATGGGCCTATGGGTCGGCGTCCTCCTGGAGCGATGGCGATAAGGAAAAAATGAGGGAAGACGGAGAAGGCGGGTGGCAGGCTGTCAGGTCGGAGTACGATGGCACCGACGCCTTCGTCTCGTATTGCCGGCCTGCTGCCTCAACTTTCCGCTCTTCCCCTCCCTTCCCGGCACCATCATCACTGGCCTCTTCCGGACGGTTTCCGGGGAGGGGGGCGCTCTCTTGGTGCCTTCGCCTCCTCCAGCTGTCTTCCAGCTGGGCTCCGACGGCTCTCCCTGGCGGCGCCTGTGTTGGGGCTTCTTGCGAGCCCTGGGGGTCATGGCCAGGGCACCACCGAGCTTCTCCCTCCATTCCCTTCCTTCGTGGCCTCGCCACTCCCGATCTTGTCAGGCTGCGACCGGCCTGTCTTGACGGGATCGGGATGGGCTTCTGCTCAGGCACTCATTTTACCCTCTTCACCTCCCATAGTAGTTCCTAGTAGGAGAGGGACAAGAAAGGGATTACGGGGCATGTATCTTTTTCAGTCTAAAATGTGCAGGCACTTGCCAATCTTTAGTCTAAAATAGGTAATATTCTTAGTCCATGTTTGTGTCATGTAAGATCTATACTTGCTTATTCGCATATTATTGAAAAAGACAAGCCTTGCCGGGTACTTGTGCATGTACCATGTCCATGCAGAGGTGAGATGCCTCTATACGTTTACGTAAAAAAGTTTTTTTCTCGCAAGCTATCTTGCCGGTGCCTTTATTTTGTTGTCGCAGGGCTTGACTTGCCGGGCACAAAACTATGGAAAGGAACCAGCTCCCTATTGAACCTCCTCCGTCAAAGGCCACTACAACCACCTTGACCGAAGCAACGTTCGGGACACATGATGGAAGCACCTATGCTTCAAAGGTGACGAGGTTTTCATATGCACAAGTTTTCACCTTACAGAACATGTACGGATAAGGAAGAACTTATCTGTTTGGCTTGTCGGGGGCCGATATGTAGACTTGTCTTCATTTCTTCTCTTCGGGAACGGGTCGACGACAAGAGCCCCGTAGTTAAATGCAGAGGAAAACAATGCCACATATGCCCTTATCTACATGATCATGCGATGCTCATGTTATGCTTATGCATGCATGAAATTTTTTGGGGCCCCCAGCGCTTCATTTATTTATTTGTTACTCAGTGTCTGTGTCTGGCTTTGTACAAAGGGTCACATGCAACATCAGTAAGGCGTGTACAAAAGGGTGGCTACCGGGCAGGACCCGACAGCCGATCCTTACGGGTAGAACTAACGGAGATGCTCAATGTTCCATGAGTTTTGCAACTGAATGCCATCTCCGGTCTCCAGACGTACTGCGCCAGGTCTGGTGACTCATACTACCCGTTAAGGGCCTTCCCACTTCGGCGTCAACTTGTTTGCACCCTTGGCGGACTGAACACGCCTATGGACAAGGTCGCCTGCCTCAAGACTCTGGGCATGGACCCTGCGGCTGTGATAGCAACGCAGGGCTTGCTGGTAGTGTGCAGCACGCGTAGCAGCACAGAGACGGTTCTCCTCAAGTAGCACAACGTCGTCACACCGGTGCTGTTCTTGTGCTACTTCATCGTAGGCAAAGGACTCGAGGTGACCCGTATATGAGTTCTGTGGGGATCACTGCTTCTCTCTCATAGACTAGGGAGAATGGAGTCTGGCTGGTAGCTCGATTTGGTGACGTACGAAGGGACCAAAGAACCACCGGCAGCTCGTCGATCCATCGCCTGCCACATTTCTACAGTCCATCAAAAGTTCCTGTCTTGAGTCCTCGCATCACTTCAGTGTTCGTCCTCTCAGCTTGTCCGTTGCTTCTGGGACGGGAAATAGAGGCAAACGAGACCTTGCTTCCGATGGCATGAATGTACTGCATGAAGGCGCGACTTGTGAATTGGGTACCATTGTCAGTGATGACTCTGGCGGGTACTCCGAAATGGCACACCAATCCTTTCAAGAACTTGATAGCTGACTGTGCAGTCACCTTCCTCATGGGCTCCACTTCCGTCCACTTTGTAAATTTATCGATTGCAACATACAAGAATTCAAAGCCCCTAGTAGCATGGGGGGAAGGGGCCCAAGATGTCGAGCCCCCAGACCGAAAATGGCCATGACAAAGGGATCATCTAGAGAGCTTGAGCAGGCTGATGAATATCCTTAAAGTGGAACTGGCAGGCTTCACATTTGGTGACTAGCTCAACTGCATCTTGGAGGGACGTGGGCCAGTAGAAACCTTGCTGGAAAGCCTTTCCGATCAGGGCCCTTGATCCAATATGGGAGCCGCAGATGCCTTTTGTGTACCTCTGCCAACAGTTACTTTCCTTCTTCCCAGCAAATGCACTTCAATTTCACACCATTGGGCCTTCTTCTGTATAGCGTGTCGTCAATGAACTGATACATACTGGCCCTCCGGGCTACTCTTTCAGCTACTTCTTGCTCATCAAGAAGTTCTCCTGTTTGGAGGAAATGGACTATGTGCCGTGCCCAAGTTGGAGCCTGAGGATCGGCAACAAGGATCAGCAACACCTCCTCGTTCATGGGAGCGCATGCCTCAACCGCAAAGACTGGTAGTTCGACGGGAGAGCGCTGCTCACCGATCAAAGGGGAGTTGTTCCCGCCAAGCTCTTTGCCGGGGGCTTTAGGAAGCTCTGCCAGGAGAGGCTTGCTGGAGTCCAGTTTCCTCCTCTTTCTGGCCATTGTTGCCGGGGCTACGGAGGGCTGAGTCAGATGGAGAACAAAAGTCCCTGGTTCCACAGGAAGTTTTTGCGCAGCACACTTCGAAAGATGATCAGCAATGCTGTTTTTCGCACGTGGCACGTGCTCTGTTTGCAACCCATCAAAGCGCTCCTCTAACTTTCCCACTCCCTCTACGTATCACTACTGGAAAAGAGAATTTCCCATCAGTCAGATCTTTGCCATCTGCTAGCGTACGACAAAGAAGGTCTTTGCCATCCGCTTTCAAAAAACGGACGACAAAGAATGGGCTGACGGCAAAGACCCTATTTGTCATCAGCCAAATCTTTGCTGTCCGCTGGCGGACGACAAAGATTCTTTGTCATCCGCTAGCTGACAGCAAAGAGGTGGGTAGGGCCCAGTGGAGGTCCATTATACGTCCATTTTGCATCATGCTTTTATATCGATATTTATTGCATTATGGGTTGTTATTACACAATATGTCACAATACGTATGCCTATTCTCTCTTATTTTACAAGGTTTAGATGAAGAGGGGGAATGCCATCAGTTGGAATTTTGGGCTGGAAAAGGAGCAAATATTAGAGACCTATTCTGCACAACTCCATAAGTCCTGAAACTTCACGGGAGCACGTTTCAGAATATATATAAAATATTGAGCGAAAGAAGTATCAGAGGGGGCCACCCACCATCCATGAGGGTGGGGGGCGTTCCCCCTGCCTCGTGGCCCCATGGTAGCCCTCTGATGCCCATCTTTGGCTATATGGAGTCTTTTGTGGACGAAAAAAAATCATAAGCTAGCTCACAGGACGAAATTCCGCCACCACGAGGCGGAACCTTGGCGGAACCAATCTAGGGCTTCGGCGGAGCTGTTCTACCGGGGAAACTTTCCTCCATGAGGGGGAAATCATCACCGTCGTCATCACCATCGATCCTCTCATCGGGAGGGGGTCAATCTCCATCAACATCTTCACCAGCACAATCTCACCTCAAACCCTAGTTCATCTCTTGTATCCAATCTTTGTATCCAAACCTCAGATTGGTACCTGTGGGTTGCTAGTAGTGTTGATTACTCCTTGTAGTTGATGCTAGTTGGTTTACTTGGTGGAAGATCATATGTTTAGATCCATTATGCATATTAATACCCCTATGATTATGAACATGAATATGATTCGTGAGTAGTTACGTTTGTTCCTGAGGACATGGGAGAAGTCTTGCTATAAGTAGTCATGTAAATTTGGTATTCGTTCGATATTTTGATGAGATGTGTGCTGTCTTTCCTCTAGTGGTGTGATGTGAACGTCGACTACATGACACTACACCATTGTTTGTGCCTAGAGGAAGGCATTGGGAAGTAATAGGTAGATGATGGGTTGCTAGAGTGACAGAAGCTTAAACCCTAGTTTATGCGTTGCTTCGTAAGGGGCTGATTTGGATCCATATGTTTCATGCTATGGTTAGGTTTACCATAATACTTATGTTGTAGTTGCGGATGCTTGCAATAGGGGTTAATCATAAGTGGGATGCTTTTCCAAGGAAGGACAGTACCCAAGCACCGGTCCACCCACATATCAGATTATCAAAGTACCGAACGCGAATCATATGAGCGTGATGAAAACTAGCTTGACGATAATTCCCATGTGTCCTCGGGAGCGCCTTTCTTCATATAAGAGTTTGTTCAGGCTTGTCATTTGCTACAAAAAGTATTGGGCCATCTTGCTGCACCTTATCTACAAAAACTACCTTATCACAAAACTATCTGTTACCGATAATTTCAGTACTTGCAGAGAATACTTTGCTGAAAACCGCTTATCATTTCCTTCTGCTCCTCGTTGGGTTCGACACTCTTACTTATCAAAAACGCTACAATAGATCCTCTACAATTGTGGGTCATCAAGACTCTTTTATGGCGCCGTTGCCGGGGAGTGAAGCGCCTTTGGTAGGTGGAATTTGGTAAGGAAAAATTTATATAGTGTGCTGAAATTTACTGTCACTTGTTACTATGGAACATAATCCTTTGAGGGGCTTGTTCGGGGTATCTTCACCCCGACCAGTAGAGCAAAGAGTTTCTCCTCAACCTACTGAACCTACTGAAAATGTGTACTTTGAAATTCCTTCGGGTATGATTGAGAAACCGCTGGCTAATCATTTCATAGGTGATGGAACATTACATTCCGATTCGCACCTAATCAATGTGGATTAAGTTTGTGGAATATTTAAGCTTGCAGGTATGCCCGAGGATGTTATCAAGAAGAAGGTATTCCCTTTATCTTTGAAGGGAGAGGCATTGACATGGTTTAGGCTATGTGATGATATGGGATCATGGAACTACAACCGATTGAAATTGGAGTTTGTAACATCCCAAATTTTCAAATTTGGAATGTTATACATAGTCATCCATGCATATCATATTTTATTCGCATTTCGTCTCGCCATCCTCAAAAATCCTATGAAACTCACGGACCCTCGGAGAGAGTTGGGGATTTCCCGGTTTTCAAATTTGATTTTTATCAAATTTTCAAACGAGGATTTTTGGTTTTAAATATTTCCTCTCCAAAAATATTTCATACTACAGTATATGAGAGGAGATAATATGACTTCTCCAAGATAATTGAAAAATTGGAGGAAAAATATTAAAATCAAATATTTGCTTTATTCGGAATTTATTGCAATTTTGGTTGCATTAGAAAAATTGCACGTTTTTCAAAATTGCATTTTAGGGCCAAGAAAATGTTCATCTTGTTCTAAATATTTTATTTAGACGGTGAAAATTTATTTTGGCATTTTTAGATTTTTATTTATATTTTTCTAGGATTTTCTTTCGGTCGGCAAAATTATTAAAAAAAAATCCCGCGCCCGACTGGGCCTAAGGCCCAGCCAAGCCAGGCCGGCACAGCCGCCGCCGCAGCCTCCTGCGTGTGCGCCGCCGTCGCCGCCAATCGGACTGGAGTCCGAGTTGGACTCCGCCACCGCCGCCCCCAAACACCACTGCCACCGCCGCCACCCCCGCCGCCGCCCGCGCTAGCCGCCGCCACCGCCGCTTGCCGCCGCCGCCGCCGCTTGCCGCTGCCGCCGCGGAGCGCCGCCGCCCTCGCGAGCTGCTGCCCCGCCTCATCGGAGCCCCCTCGCCGGAGGTAGCCACCAGACTCTGCCAGTTTTTTTAAAAACCGTTTGGTTTTTTTAGAATATCCTAGATCCGTTTTTTTGGATTCGCCGGTTTTTCTCGGTTCTTCTAGTTAGCGGAAGTTCGTCCGTACGTTCGTTTTAACGAACGGTTTTCGCCCATTAGTTACTGCTAACGAACACTCGTTCGTTAGTCTGTTTGTGAGTTTTCTTTTATCGGATTTATTCTGTGATTTTTCTGATCGCGATTTCTGATCCGATCTTAGTTTCTGTTTATCTTTTCGCTCGTTAGTCGGAATCAGGGGATTCAAGCGCCTAGAGTTTTGTCCCGAAACCCTCTTTCCGTTTAACCAACTCAAACAAGTTTTTGCTACCGTAAAATTTTACCTAGTATCAGATTAGTAAACTAAGCTTCTTTCTTTCACCATTTGAGTTTCGTTGCTCCGTTTGATTTGATTCTTTTTGTGAACCGGAGTTCTTAAGTTGAAACTTCTGGTCAACCCTCTTTTAATTGAGTTTTGCTTGTGCATCGTTGCTTGTTACTTATGTATGCTATTGTTTGCTTGCAATAGAACACCTAGAGTGCGAAGCGTGCTACTACGAGTCCCTAGGTTTCGCAGATCGTCAGCAAGGCAAGTAACACTTTGATCATACCCCTTTTATCACCCAGTTTTTATGCATTAGTTCCAATCCTCAAACATTGCATCATTAGGATGTCATTAACTTGAGGGTTGGGAAGTAGTTGTTGAGGTAGAACCTATTGCCCTGTTACATTCAAACCCTTGGGAGTTAGTCTATGCGTTGCTTATATACTATGATCGTAGACGTGGTTTGGGTTTGAGTGAAATACATGACAGATGTGAGCTTGTTAATTAATGGTTCAACTTAAGGTGGCAACTTAATCAAACAACTGGGTGGATTGAGGCACCTGGAGTACCCAGTGTTGCCTGTTTTTTTTGAAATCCCGGAGTACCCATGTGATCTTCCTATGGACCGCCACCCAGGCTCAAAGGGAACTGAGATGATTCATGCTAGAAACTTCCGTGTGCAGCCACAAGCTATTATGGGCTCTAGCATAGTTGAGTAAGTTATGTGAAGCTCTTGAAGAGGCAGATCAGCAGGTAGTGGGATGTAGGTTTGGTATGGTCTGTCCGGAGTAGAGAGTTAATGTTTCTAAAAGGCTGTGTCTCGGTCATCCATTTCTCAAACATCCTGTAGTGCGAGAAATCCAACGGAGGCGATCGAGTCTTGTGGGGAAAAGTGCACAAACCTCTGCATAGTGTACAGTCTAATCATGGTTAGCCGTGTCCCCGGTTATGGACAATCCTTGAGTATCTAGTACTTGGGTTATCGCAAGGATCTCATCATGTTTAATTAATACTGCTGGGTTGTTAATCACTTTAATTGGGATTGAGTTGGAGGAACCTTCTCAATGTTGTTCAACCACCAAGATAGTTAAATTAAAATCTATTCCTTTGTTGTAGGGAAAAATTGGCTTTTTGCAAAACTATAACCATAGAGCTTTCCACCAGCCAAATATGCATGTAGTGATAGCATTATTCTGTTCTTGCTCTACTATGTTACTTTGCCAGCATATTCCATGTGCTGACCCGTTTTCGGGCTGCAATGTATTATGTTGCAGACTTTTCAGACAAGGAGTAAGGTTCGTTAGATCGTTGCCGTGCAGCTCAGCTATGCCGTTGGAGTTGATGGACTCACTTTATCTTCCAAGCCTTCCGCTGTTATCGTATTAGATGGCCTTAAGCCACGTTACTGTAATGAGTTCCCTCTTCAGACATTCGATGTAATAAGTGTGTGGTTGCTACTCTGTTATAAATCCTTCGAGTACTGTGTGTGTCAGCATTACCGATCCAAGGATGACACTGAAGCACAGAGACTTGATCATCTGAGGTCGGGTCGCTACAAGATGGTATCAGAGCACACGCTGAGTGTAGGACACGACCACTAAGATAAACCCTAGGTCACCCGTCTCTTCTCATTTCTAACTCCTCTCCATTTTCTACTCTTTAGGATGACGGAGATGAAGAACAAGTTTGCACAACCGAATGAAGACACACCTTTTGGACGCCACTTGAAGGAAGCAACTAGGTACTTGAACATTGGAATACCAAGCTTCACCGGGACGTACAACGCCACTTTACCTGAGGAGGAGCGCTGGATGATTCAAGTACAAGTTCCAGGAAGGACGTTCTCGCCAACTTCTAAACCCATAGAAGTTTCTTTCAAAGCACCCACCTGGAGTCTAGGAAAGAGCATGGCAGCCCACATTACCATGGGACGCATTGGAGAAGTTTACAACAGGGAGCTTAAGGACACTATTTACCAAATATGTGGGCACCGAGATGAGCAATGGGAAGTAATCAACACCAGGAAGGATAGATCCATTGCAGCTTTCATCCAGGAGTTAAACCAGCACATCCGACGCCAGGAAAACCAGATGTGCGCGGACATGATGGACTTGAAGAAGGTGAAGACTATGATCATTGAGCTAGAGGAAGAACTCAAGTTTACCCGTGATGGATATGAGGAGGAAATCAAGACACTACTAGAGAAGAATGACGACTTAGTCAAGAAGATCGGAGTATTCATGGGAGGACAAGCACCACTAAAAGAAGAAGAAGAACCCAAGGAGATATGCCCCGAGGACTACATCATCATTGACGACACCGATTCCGATCCTAGTGATGATGACTTTGAAGACGAAGCTGGAGCAGACATCATGGTCTTCCACCGATCAAAATTTCTAGATGACTACCATATATCACTAGTATTCCCCCATGTATTTAGTAGTAGATGAGCACTTGTGCGATAGTTCTAGATCGTTTGTATGCCTTTGCTTGATTGATTGAGTGAAATGATTGTGTTTGTCTCATGTGCATATGGGTAGTGTTTTCTCATTAGACCTCTTTTCTATTCTAAATCTCTTCCATCTAAACCCCTCAGATGCCTCCGAGACGTGACACTAGTTTTGCTTTCCCACCGGAGCTCACCCAGTTGATCCAGCAGCAGAATACTTTGATGTAATTGCTAGTTTAGAACCAGGGCAACAACAACAACAACCCGCCGCCCGTGGACAACCTAGCCCATTTTCTAAGGTTACAACCACCGGTGTTTTCCAGTAGCACCGAGCCCATAGTTGCGAACAATTGGCTACGCCGCATTGGAAGGGAGTTGACCACCACAGGTTGCACAGATGCTGAGAGAGTGCGCTTTGCCGCACATCAATTGGATGGACCAGCAGCCTCATGGTGGGATAATTACACAACCACTTTTCCTATAGCCAATGTCACTTGGGACCAGTTTCAGCAAGCTTTCCGCACAGCCCATGTCTCCACTGGAGCTATGCAAATGAAGAAGCGGGAGTTCCGCAACTTACGTCAAGGGAACCGTACTGTGGCTCAGTACGTGGACGAGTTTAGCAAGTTATCTCGCTATGCCCCTGATGATGTGGCCATAGATGCCGCGAAGCAGGAGAAGTTAATGGAAGGGCTGAATGATGAGATGACCATCCAGTTGATGGTAGCAACCTTCAACAACTACCAGGAGTTGGTAGACAAGGCTCTTATGATTGAAGGGAAGCAGCAGCAGATTGAGAGCCGCAAGAGGAAATATGGACAGGGGATGTATAACTCAGGAGCTCAGCAGAAACCTCGCCTAACCTCGAACTCGGGAGGACTTGTTCATAACCATGTAGGTCACAACCACACTGGAGGAGGATCGCATAACCACAATGGATCTAAGAATGGTAATGGGAATGGAACCAACAATAATCATAACCGCCCCAACCCAGCCACACCCGCCAAAAGGGACTTAAGTCATGTTACATGTTTCAAGTGCGGGAAGACTGGACACTACGCCACGGAGTGCCCTGAAGGAAAGAATGGAAATGGAAATGGGAGTGCTGGGAAGAAGCCAAATCCATTCAACAAAGGCCAAGTGAACCATGTTAACGTGGAGGAGGTTGAAGAGTAGCCGGACGCGGTAATAGGTAAGTTTTTTGTTAAGTCATTTACCGCTCTTGTTCTTTTCGATACTGGTGCATCACATTCATACATATCAAGGGGATTTGTGGATAAGTTTAAACTACCAACCCAAACCCTTAGGACCCCTCTTTTAGTAAGTTCACCCGGAGCAGAGTATATGGCTAGCCGATGGTGTGACCAGATACCCTTAACCATTGGAACACATGTTTTTCCGTCCGACCTAACTATCTTGGAGTCACAAGGATTGGATGTGATATTGGGTATGGACTGGATGTCAAAATTTGGAGGAAGCATTGACTGTGCTAGTAAGTCGATTTATCTCACCACCCCGGAAGGAAAAAAAAGGATTAAGTATGTATCTAGGCATGTGCCTAGGAGGAGTCAAGTGAATGCCCTTACGGGAGTTGTTCAAGAGGAAGTGCCTCTAGTGAAGGATTACCCGGATGTTTTTCCAGAGGAGTTACCAGGCATGCCACCGGATAGAGACTTTGATTTTTTGATAGAGCTATTGCCAGGTACAGGACCAATATCCAAGAGACCCTATCGGATGCCCGCAAATGATCTGGAAGAAATTAAGAAATAGATCAAGGAGTTATTGGAGAAAGGATACATTCGAAGAAGTTCATCACCTTGGGGAGCCCCAGTACTTTTGGATGAAAAGAAGGATAAATCCCTGAGGATGGTTGTTGATTATCGAGCATTAAATGAAGTGAAGATTAAGAACAAGTACCCACTTCCGATGATCAACGATCTTTTGATCAGTTGGAAGGAGCTAAAGTGTTTTCGAAGATCGATTTGCGATCGGGGTATCATCAGTTGAAGATATGAGAGAAGGATATACCGAAGACAGCGTTCACAACACGATATGGATTATACGAGTAAACGGTCATGTCATTTGGACTAACTAGCGCCCCAGCCTATTTCATTAGCATGATGAACAAGGTGTTCATGGAGTATTTGGACAAGTTGGTTCTGGTGTTTATTGATGATATTATGGTATACTCAAAGAACGAGGAGGAGCACAAGGAGCATTTGCGCTTAGTTCTTGAGAAACTCAGGGAACACCAGTTGTATGCTAAGTTTAGCAAATTCGAATTTTGGTTGAAGGAAGTCGGGTTCCTTGGACATGTTATATTGGGAGAAGGTATAGCAGTAGACCCCAGCAAAATTCAGTCAGTCACTGAATGGTTGGCACCCACTCCAGTTAGCGAGATCCGCAGTTTTCTTGGACTCGCAAGATACTACCGGAGATTCATTGAGAACTTTTCCAAGATTGCAAAGCCAATGACTGAACTGTTA
The DNA here is from genome assembly GCF_018294505.1 of Triticum aestivum. NCBI lineage: Eukaryota > Viridiplantae > Streptophyta > Magnoliopsida > Poales > Poaceae > Triticum > Triticum aestivum. The sequence goes on from NC_057806.1 coordinate 194,290,422, forward strand.
AAGAAGGATACTAAGTTTAAATGTACAGAAGATTGCGAGGCAAGTTTCCAGGAGTTGAAGAAACAGTTGACTACAGCGCCAGTGCTAACACTGCCAGATATACATAAGGAGTTCCAAGTGTACTGCGATGCCTCACGCTTAGGACTTGGATGTGTGCTTATGTAGGACGGGAGAGTTGTTTCGTATGCCTCACGACAACTAAAACCTCATGAGTTGAACTATGCCACGCATGATTTGGAGTTAGGAGCCATAGTGCATGCATTGAAGACCTGGAGACATTACCTTATTGGAAACCGTTGTGATGTGTACATGGACCACAAGATTTTGAAGTACATTTTCACCCAGAAGGAGCTGAACCTTCAACAGAGGAGATGGTTGGAGCTTATAAAGGATTATGACATGAAGCTACACTATCATCCAGGAAAGGCCAATGTCGTGGCAGACACTTTGAGCCGGACGAGATATGCTAATATCCTTGAAAGCAAGGGACTGCCGAAGGAATTAGCAGAGGACATCATGGAATTTTGATTGGAGATTGTTCCTAGAGGATTTATTGCACCAATGGAGGTCCAGTCGACATTGCTGGACAAGATTCGGGAAGCTCAGAAGGAGGACAAAGAGATTGCCGAGATAAGGGAGAAGATGAGCAAAGGAAAGGCCAAAGGTTTTCGTGAAGATGAGCACGATACCCTATGGTTTGAGGACCGAATCTATGTGCCCAATAACCAGGAGATCAGGAAGTTAATACTTCAAGGGGCCCATGACTCACCATACTCGATACACCCCGGAAACACCAAGATGTATTTGGATTTGAAGGAACGTTTCTGGTGGACCGGTATGAAGAAGGATATTGCCGAGTATGTAGCTGTATGTGATGTATGTCAGCGCGTGAAGGCAGAGCATCAGAAGACAGTAGGACTGTTGCAGCCTATGCCGATACCCGAATGGAAGTGGGATAAATTGGGCATGGACGTTATCACCGGATTGCCCAGGACCAAAGCGGGATATGATCCCATATGGGTAGTAGTTGATCGCTTCACCAAAGTAGCTCACCTCATCCCAGTGAAAACCACCTATACAAGTGCAAAATTGGCCAAGATATATATGTCCAGGATAGTATGTCTGCATGGAGTTCCGAGGACCATTGTATCAGATCGAGGAACACAGTTTACCTCAAAGTTTTGGCACCAGTTGCACTAGACTTTGGGAACGAGATTGGAGTTTAGTACAGCATTTCACCCGCAGACGGATGGACAAACAGAGAGAGTCAACCAAATTCTGGAGGACATGTTGAGAGCCTGTGCGCTAGATTATGGATCTAGTTGGGATGACAATTTGCCATACGCAGAGTTTTCATACAACAATAGCTATCAAGCCAGTTTGAAGATGGCACCGTTTGAAGCCATGTATGGACGAAGGTGCAGAACACCGTTAATGTGGGATGAGGTAGGAGACCGACAGTTGTTTGGACCAGACTTGATCAAAGAGTCTGAGGAGAAGGTTAAATTGATTGGTGACAAACTGAAGATTGCTCAGTCCAGGCAGAAGAGTTATGCTGACTTAAAACGCAAGGAGGTAACCTATGAAATTGGAGATCGAGCATATCTACGAGTACCACCCTTGCGAGGAGTGAAACATTTTGGAGTTAAGGGAAAGTTAGCCCCGAGATTTGTAGGACCGTATCGTATTTTGGAACGGATGGGAGAAGTTGCCTACAAATTGGAGTTACCCGAGGGATTGTCAGGAGTTCATGATGTGTTTCACGTTTCACAGCTGAAGAAGTGTCATGCTGAGATGGCAGATATACCGCTAAGAGATACAGTACCCCTGGAGGCGATTCTGTTGGACAATGATTTGACTTATGAGGAGAAACCAGTTAAGATTCTCGAGTTTGCCAGCAGTCACTCACAGTAAGGTTATCAAGTTTTGGAAAGTTCAGTGGAGCCACCATAACGAGGACTAAGCCACATGGGAATGAGAGGATGATCTACGCAAAGACCACCCACACCTATTTTCTAGCCAACCCGAATCTCGAGGGCGAGATTCATCTTAAGGGGGGTAGGTTTGTAACATCCCAAATTTTCAAATTTGGAATGTTATACATAGTCATCCATGCATATCATATTTTATTCACATTTCGTCTCGCGATCCTCAAAAATCCTAATCAACTCAAGGACCCTCGAAGAGAGTTGGGGATTTCCCGGTTTTCAAATTTGATTCTTTATCAAATTTTGAAACGAGGATTTTTGGTTTTAATTATTTTATCTCCAAAAATATTTCATACTAAAATATATGAGAGGAGATAATATGACTTCTCCAAGATAATTGAAATATTGGAGGAAAATATTCAAATCAAATATTTGTTTTATTTGGAATTTATTGCAATTTTGGTTGCATTAGAAAAATTGCATGTTTTTCAAAATTGCATTTTAGGGCCAAGAAAATGTTCATCTCGTTCTAAATATTTTATTTAGACGGTGAAAATTTATTTTGGCATTTTTTAGATTTTTATTTATTTTTTTCTAGGATTTTATTTCGGTTAGCGAAATTATTTAAAAAAAATTCCCGCGCCCGACTGGGCCTAAGGCCCAGCTGAGCCAGGCCGGCATAGCCGCCGCCGCCTCCTGCGCGCCCGCGCCGCTGCCGCCACTCACACCGGAGTCCGAGTTGGACACCGCCTCCGCCGCGCCTTGCCCCCTCCTCCAAGTCGCTGCCCCGCCCCCTTTATATACGCCGCCACCCCCGCCGCCATCGAGCGCCGCCGCCCTCGCGAGCCACCACCCCGCCGCTGCCCCGCCTCGCCGGAACCCCGTCGCCGGAGGTAGCCACCGAACTTCGCCGGTTTTTTAAAACCGTTCGTTTTTTTAGAAAACCCTAGATACGTTTTTTTGGATTCGTCGGTTTTTCTCGATTCTTCTAGTTAGCGGACGTTCGTCCGTACGTTCATTTTAACGAACGGTTTTCGCCCGTTAGTTACAGCTAACGAACGCTCGTTCGTTAGTCTGTTCGTGAGTTTTCTTTTAGCGGATTTATTCCGTGATTTTTCTGATCGCGATTTCTAATCCGATCTTAGTTTCTATTTATCTTTTCGCTCGTTAGTCGGAATCAGGCGATTCAAGCGCCTAGAGTTTTTTCCCGAAACCCTCTTTCTGCTAACCAACTCAAACAAGTTTTTGCTACCGTAAAATTTGACCTAGTATCAAATTAGTAAACGAAGCTTCTTTCTTTCGCTGTTTGAGTTTCGTTGCTCCGTTTGATTTGATTCTTTTTGTGAACCGGAGTTCTTAAGTTGAAACTTCTGGTCAACCCTCTTTTAATTGAGTTTTGCTTGTGCATCGTTGCTTGTTACTTATGTATGCTATTGTTTTCTTGCGATAGAACATCCGGAGTGCGAAGCGTGCTACTACGAGTCCCTATGTTTCGCAGATCGTCAGCAAGGCAAGTAACACTTTGATCATACCCCTTTATCACCCAGTTTTTATGCATTAGTTCCAATCCTCAGACATTGCATGATTAGGATGTCATTAACTTGTGGGTTGGGAAGTAGTTGTTGAGGTAGAACCTATTGCCCTGTTACATTCAAACCCTTGGGAGTTACTCTACGTGTTCCTTATATACTATGCTATGCTATGCTCGTAGACGTGGTTTGGGTTTGAGTGAAATACATGACAGATGTGAGCTTGTTAATTAATGGTTCAACTTAAGGTAGCAACTTAATCAAATAACTGGGTGGATTGAGGCACCTGCAGTACCCAGTGTTGCCTGTTTTTTTGGAAATCCCGGAGTACCCGTGTGATCTTCCTATGGACCGCCACCCAGGCTCAAAGGGAACTGAGATGATTCATGCTAGAAACTTCCGTGTGCAGCCACAAGCTATTATGGGCTCTAGCATAGTTGAGTAAGTTACGTTAAGCTCTTGAAGAGGCAGATCAGCAGGTGGTGGGATGTAGGTTTGGTATGGTCTGTCCGGAGTAGAGAGTTAATGTTTCTGAAAGACTGTGTCTCGGTCATCCATTTCTCAAACACCCTATAGTGCGAGAAATCCAACGGAGACGATCGAGTCTTGTGGGGAAAAGTGCGCAAACCTCTGCACAGTGTACAATCTAATCATGGTTAGCCGTGTCCCCGGTTATGGACAATTCTTGAGTATCTAGTACTTCGGTTATCGCAAGTATCTCATCATGTTTAATTAATACTGTTGGGTTGTTAATCACTTCAATTGGGATTGAGTTGGAGGAACCTTCTCAATGTTGTTCAACCACCATGATAGTTAAATTAAAATCTATTCCTTTGTTGTAGGGAAAAATTGGCTTTTCACAAAACTGTAACCATAGAGCTTTCCACCAGCCAAATATGCATGTAGTGATAGCATCATTCTGTTCTTGCTCTACTGTGTTACTTTGCCAGCATATTCCATGTGTTGACCCATTTTCGGGCTGCAACGTATTTTGTTGCAGACTTTTCAGACGAGGAGTAAGGTTCGTTAGGTCGTTGCCGTGCAGCTCAGCTATGCCGTTGGAGTTGATGGACTCACTTTATCTTCCAAGCCTTCCGCTGTTATTGTATTAGATGGCCTTAAGCCACGTTACTGTAATGAGTTCTGTCTTGAGACATTCGATGTAATAAGTGTGTGGTTGCTACTCTGTTATAAATCCTTCGAGTACAGTGTGTGTCAGCATTACCGATCCAGGGATGACACTGAAGCACAGAGACTTGACCATCTAAGGTCAGGTCGCTACAGAATTTCATCAGAAGTTTTATCCTATGCATCTTGTTCATCATGATCATAATTATATATATAATTTTTGGCCTCGCAAAGGAGAAAGCATCGCTCAAGCTTGGGGGAGGCTTAAGTCAGTGTTATATTTATGCCCCAATCATGAGCTCTCAAAAGAAATGATTATTCAAAAAATTTATCCTCGACTTTCTCTCAGTAATTGTTCCATGCTCGATACTTCTTGTACTGGATCTTTTATGATGAAGACTATTGAATTCAAACGGGATTTATTGGAAAGAATTAAACGCAACTCTGAAGATTGGGACCTCGATGAAGGTAAGGAGCCAGGTATAACACCTAAGTTTGATTGTGTTAAATCTTTTATGGATACCGATGCTTTCCGTGAATTTAGCACTAAATATGGACTTGACTCTGAGATAGTAGCTTCTTTCTGTGAATCCTTTGCTACTCATGTTGATCTCCCTAAGGAGAAGTGGTTTAAATATAATCCTCCCATTGAAGTAAAAGTAGTTGAACCTATTAAAGTTGAAGAAAAGACTATCACTTATAATGATCCTGTTGTTCCTACTTCTTATACGCAGATATCACCTTTCCCTATTAGAATAAAGGATCATGCAAAACCTTCAACTGTGGTTCATAAGAGTAATACTAGAACACCTACTCCCTCTGAGAAAATTAAAGTTGAACCTAGTGTTGCTATGGTTAAAGATCTCTTGGCTGATAATATTGATGGGCATGTTATTTACTTCTGTGATGAATCTGCTAGAATTGCTAGTCCCGATACTAAAAATAAACATAGATCTGTTGTAGGCATGCCTGTTATTTCTGTTCAAATAGGGGATCATTGCTATCATGGCTTATGTGATATGGGTGCTAGTGCAAGTGTAATACCTCATTCCTTATATAAATAAATTATGCATGATATTGCACCTGCTGAGATAGAAGAGATTGATGTTACAATTAAGCTTGCCAATAGAGATACTATTTCACTAGTTGGCATTGTTAGAGATGTTGAAGTCTTGCGTGGGAAAGTTAAATATCATGTTGGTTTTCTTGTTCTTGTTTCCCCACAAGATAACTTTTGTCCCATTATATTTGGTAGACCCTTCTTGAATACTGTTAATGCTAAGATAGACTGCAACAAGGATATTGTTTCTGTTGGTTTAGGGGATATGTCTCATGAATTTAATTTTGCTAAATTTCGTAGACAACCCCATGATAAAGAATTTCCTAGTAATATTGGTCTTGCTTCTATTGTCGTGCCTCATATTGATCCTTTAGAACAATATTTGCTAGACCATGAAAATGATATGTTTATGAATGAAAGAAGGGAAATAGATGAAGTATTCTTTAAACAGGGACCTATTTTGAAGAACAACTTGGATGTTGAAATCCTAGGGGATCCTCCTCCACCCAAGGGTGATCCCGTGTTTGAGCTTAAACCTTTACCTGATACTCTTAAATATGCTTATCTTGATGAGAAAGAGATATATCCTATTATTATTAGTGCTAACCTTTCAGAGCATGAAGAAATGAAATTATTGAAAACTCTGAAGAAGCACTGTGCTGCTATCGGATATACTCTTGATGATCTTAAGGGCATTAGTCCCACTCTATACCAGCACAAAATAAAACTAGAAAATGATGCTAAACCGGTTGTTGATCACCAATGACGGTTAAAACCTAAGATGAAAGAAGTGGTAAGAAAAGAAATACTAAAGCTTCTAGAGGCAGGTATAATTTATCCCATTGCTGATAGTCAGTGGGTAAGTCATGTCCATTGTGTCCCTAAGAAGGGAGGTATTACGGTTGCTCCTAATGATAAAGATGAACTGATCCCACAAAGAATTGTTACAGGTTATAGAATGGTAATTTATTTCCGCAAATTAAATAAAGCTACTAAAAAGGATCATTACCCTTTATTGTTTATTGATCAAATGCTAGAAAGATTAGCCAAACTTACACATTTTGCTTTCTAGATGGTTATTCTGGTTTCTCTCAAATACCTGTGTCAAAAGAGGATCAAGAAAAGACAACTTTTACTTTCCCTTTTGGTACCTTTTCTTATAGACGTATGGCTTTTGGTTTATGCAATGCACCTGCTACTTCCAAAGATGTATGACTACAATATTCTCTGACTTTTGTGACAAGATTGTTGAGGTATTCATGGATGATTTTTCTATTTATGGAACTTCTTTTGATGATTTCTTAAGCAACCTTGATCGAGTTTTGCAGAGATGTGAAGTAACTAATGTTGTCTTGAATTGGGAGAAGTGCCACTTTATGGTTAATGAAGGTACTGTCTTAGGGCATAAAATTTCTGAAAGAGGTATTGAAGTTGATAAAGCTAAGGTTGATGCTATTGAAAAGATGTCATGTCCTAAGGACATTAAAGGTATAAGAAGTTTCCTTGGACATGCCGATTATTATAGGAGGTTCATTCAGGACTTCTCTAAAATCTCTCGGCCTCTGACTAATATCTTACAAAAAGATGTTCTTTTTGTCTTTGATGATGATTGTGTAGAAGCATTTGAAATACTTAAGAAAGCTTTAATTTCTGCACCCATTGTTCAGCCACCTGATTCGAATTTACCCTTTGAGATTATGTGTGATGCTAGTGATTATGCTGTAGGGGCTGTTCTGGGACAAAGAGTTGATAAGAAATTAAATGTTATTCAATATTCTAGTAAATCTCTAGACAATGCCTAGAGAAACTATGCTACTCCTAAAAAAGAATTTTTAGCCGTTGTGTTTGCTTGTGATAAGTTCAGACCTTATATTGTTGATTCTAAAGTAACTATTCACACTGATCATGCTGCTATTAAATATGTTATGAAAAAGAAAGATGCTAAACCTAGACTTATTCGATGGGTTCTCTTGCTACAAGAATTTGATTTGCATATTATTGATAGAAAGGGAGATGAGAATCCCGTTGCAGACAACTTGTCTAGGTTAGAGAATGTTCTTGATGACCCAATCCCTATTGATGATCGCTTTCCTGATGAAAAACTAGCTATTATAAATGCTTCTCGTACTACTCCATGGTATGCTGATTATGCTAATTATATTGTTGCTAAATTTATACCACCTAGATTCACATACCAACAAAAGAAAAAGTTCTTCTATGATTTAAGACATTACTTCTAGGAAGACCCACATCTTTATAAAGGAGTATATGATGTTATTTGATGTTGTGTACCTGAGCATGAACGAGAACAGATCCTACGCAAGTTTCACTCCGAGGCTTATGGAGGACACCATGCTGGAGACAGAACTGCACATAAGGTATTGCAATCCGGTTTTTATTGCCCTACTCTCTTCAAGGATGCCCATAACTTTGTCTTTTCTTGTGATGAATGTCAAAGAATTGGTAACATTAGTAGACGTCAGGAAATGCCTATGCATTATTCACTTTTTATTGAACTATTTGATGTTTGGGGGTTTGATTATTTGGGACCATTTCCTTCCTCTAATGGTTATACACATATTTTAGTTGCTGTTGATTACGTTAGTAAGTGGGTAGAAGCTATTCCAACTAGTAGTGCTGATGATAACACCTCTATTAAGATGCTTAAAGAAATTATTTTTCTGAGGTTTGGAGTCCCTAGATATTTAATGACTGATGGTGGTTCACATTTTATTCATGGTGCTTTCCGTAAAATGCTCGCTAAGTATGATGTTAATCATAGAATTGCATCTCCGTATCACCCACAGTCTAGTGGTCAAGTAGAACTGAGGAATAGAGAGCTTAAACTAATTTTGCAAAAGACTGTTAATAGATCTAGAAAGAATTGCTCCAAGAAACTTGATGATGCATTATGGGCTTATAGAACTGCATATAAAAATCCTATGGGTATGTCTCCGTATAAAATGGTTTATGGTAAAGCATGTCACTTACCTCTTGAACTAGAACATAAGGCATATTGGGCCATTAAAGAGCTCAATTATGATTTCAAACTTGCCGGTGAGAAGAGGCTATTTGACATTATCTCACTTGATGAATGGAGAACCCAGGCTTATGAGAATGCCAAACTGTTTAAGGAAAAGGTTAAAAGAGGGCATGATAAAAGGATACAAAAACGTGATTTTAATGTAGGTGATTATGTATTATTATACAGCTCTCATTTAAGATTTTTTTTTGCATGGAAACTCCTCTCTAAATGGGAAGATCCTTACATCATCGAGGAGGTCTATCATTCCAGTGCCATGAAAATCAACAATTTCGAAGGCACAAATCCGAGGGTGGTGAATGGTCAAAGAATCAAACATTATATCTCAGGTAATCCCATAAATGTTGAAACTAATGTTATTGAAACCGTAACCCCGGAGGAATACATAAGGGACACGTTCCAGAATGTTTCAGACTCCGAAAAGGGATAGGTACGTGGTACGGTAAGTAAACCGACTCCAAAATAGTTCTAATGGCAAATTTTCTCCGTTTTGGAATATTTAAGAAAATAGGAAAATAAGAAGTAGTCTGGAAAGGACACGAGGCTTCCATGAGGGTGGAGGGCGCGCCCTACCCCCTGGGAACGCCCCCTACCTCGTGGGCACCTCGTGTGCTCTCCGGACTCCGTTTTCTTGCACGATACTTCTTTTGGTTGGTAAAAATTCATTATATAATCTCCCGAAGGTTTTGACCACCATTTCATGCAAATATCTTCTGCCCTTGTTTCAAGCTGTTTTTCTGACAGATCTAGATCGCCATGGTGTCTTCAGGTGCCCCCAAGGACAAGTTCTTCGAGAAGGTCATCAACCCCTACCTCATGGAGGTTTTGCAACACCCTCAGACCATTGAGATTCGTGAGGGGTTGCTGCACATCCGCGATGTTGAGGGACCACGGAGGACCGGAAGCGTGGTGACAAGGCTCGAGGCAATGGAGCAATAAGTTTTCAAGTGCCAGGAGATGGTGGAACATGGACTCGACTCCAATCATATAATGATCATGGAGTTCACCAACAACCAGAAGCTGGATGATAAGAACATTGGGGAGGCCATCTTCAAGCTTCACGAGAAAATCGAGCGCCTCCAAGCCCAGATCTATGACCTGCAAAACCAAAACTGTGAGTATGAATATAGATTAAAGAGGATAAGTTTGGCTGCAGATTTGAGGATCCCGGAGACCGTAAAGAGGATGAGTTTGGCTGCAGATTGGAAGATGGATGACAAGCCTACATTATCAACAACTCCATCATTGCCACCTCCGAGGAAGGAGACATAAACACATGGGTATGGGCACTCCCCTTGGAAACTACCAAGTTGGGGGAGTGCCCCTGTATCATATCACCATCACACTTTTATCTTTACCGTTTTTCTTAGTTCGATCCTTTTGGTAATATCTTGATCTAGGAGAATAAAGTTTTAGCATGATCTAGTTTTGAGTTTTGCTTTATGATCCTTCTATGTAATCGAGTCCGTGAGCTATATATAATAAATATTAGTGTTGAGTCAAGGGCTTGATTATCTTACTATGATCTTGAGGGAATAAAATAAAAGAAAAAGAATAAAAAGAAATAAAGGGATCATGTGGATCTTATGGAGAGTAATGACTTCACATATAGAGAGTATGATGAATAAAAGTTGTTGAGAGTTGACAAACATAGTTTTGGTCATCGTTGCAATTAATAGGAAGTAATAAAGAAAGAGAGCTTTTCACATATAAATATACTATCTTGGACATCTTTTATGATTGTGAGCACTCATTAAAATATGACATGCTAAAGACTTGACGTTGGACAAGGAAGACAACGTGATGGGTTATGTTTTCTTACATCTAAAATAAATTATATTGTCATGTATCATCCAACATGTTGAGCTTGCCTTTCCCTCTCATGCTAGCCAAATTCAATGCCCCAAGTAGACATACTACTCGTGCTTCCAAATATCCTTAAACCCAGTTTTGCCATGAGAGTCCACCATATCTACCTATGGATTGAGTAAGATCCTCCAAGTAAGTTGTCATCGTTGCAAGCAATAAAAAGTGCTCTCTAAATATGTATGATTTATTAGTGCAAAGAAAATAAGCTTTATACGATCTTGTGATGTGGAAGAAATAAAAGCGACAGACTGCATAATAAAGGTCCATATCACAAGTGGCAATATATAGTGACGTTCTTTTGCATTAAGATTTTGTGCATCCAACCATAAAAGCACATGACAACCTCTGCTTCCCTCTGCGAAGGGCGTATCTTTTATTCTTGTCTTATACTTCATATAAGAGTCATGGCGATCTTCACCTTTCCTTTTTACATTTTATCCTTTGGAAAGCACAGTGTGTTAGAAAGATCTTGATATATATAGCTAATTGGATGTGAGTTTTCATGAACTATTATTGTTGACATTACCCTTGAGGTAAAAAGTTGGGAGGCAAAACTATAAGCCCCTATATTTCTCTGTGTCCAGTTAAAACTTCATACCCATAAATATTGCGTGAGTGCTGGCAATTGTGAAAGACTAAATGATAGTTGAGTATGTGGACTAGCTGAAAAGCTCTTATATTGACTCTTTCTGTTGTATGACAAAATGCAATTGCTTCAATGCCTGAGATTATAGTTTGTTAGTTTTCAATGAAGTTTATGATTCATACTTGAAATTGTGATTGAATTGTTACTTTAGCATAAGAGATCATATGACAATAATTATATATGTTGTTGTTATAAGAATGATCATTATGCCCTCAAGTTCGTATTTTATTTTATCGACACCTCTATCTCTAAACATGTGGACATATTTATCGATATCGGCTTTCGCTTGAGGACAAGCAAGGTCTAAGCTTGGGGGAGTTGATACGTCCATTTTTCATCATGCGTTTATATTGATATTTATTGCATTATGGGCTGTTATTACACAATATGTGACAATACTTATGCCTATTCTCTCTTATTTTACAAGGTTTACATGAAGAGGGGGAATGCCAGCAGCTGGAATTCTGGGCTGGAAAAGGAGCAAATATTAGAGACCTATTCTGCTCAACTGCAAAAGTGCTGAAACTTCATGGGAGCACATTTCAGAATATATAAAAAATATTGAGCGAAAGAAGTACCAGAGGGGGGCCACCCACCATCCACGAGGGTGGGGGCGCGCCCTACCCCCCTGGGCACGCCCCCTGCCTCGTGGGCCCCCTGGCAGCCCTCTGATGCCCATCTTTGGCTATATGGAGTCTTTCATGGAGGAAAAAATCATAAGCTAGCTCACGGGACGAAACTCCGTCGCCATGAGGCGGAACCTTGGCGGAACCAATCTAGGGCTCCGGCGGAGCTGTTCTGCCTGGGAAACTTTCCTCCGTGAGGGGAAAATCATCACCATCATCATCACCATCGATCCTCTCATCGGGAGGGGGTCAATCTCCATCAACATCTTCACTAGTACCATCTCATCTCAAACCCTAGTTCATCTCTTGTATCCAATCTTTGTATCCAAACCTCAGATTGGTACCTGTGGGTTGCTAGTAGTGTTGATTACTCCTTGTAGTTGATGCTAGTTGGTTTATTTGGTGGAAGATCATATATTCAGATCCATTATGCACATTAATACCCCTCTGATTATGAACATGAATATGATTTGTGAGTAGTTACGTTTGTTCCTAAGGACATGGGAGAAGTCTTGCTAGAAGTAGTCATGTGAATTTAGTATTCGTTCGATAATTTGATGTGATGTATGTTGTCTTTCCTCTAGTGGTTTCATGTGAACATCGACTACATGAAACTTCACCATTGTTTGGGCCTAGAGGAAGGCATTGGTAATTAATAAGTAGATGATGGGTTGCTAGAGTGACAGAAACTTAAACCCTAGTTTATGCTTTGCTTCGTAAGGGGATGATTTGGATCCATATGTTTCATTCTATGGTTAGGATTGCCTTAATACTTCTATTGTAGTTGCGGATGCTTGTAATAGGGGTTAATCATAAGTGGGATGCTTGCCTGAGGAAGGATAGTACCCAAGCACCGGTCCACCCACATATCAAATTATCAAAGTACCGAATGCGAATCATATGAGCGTGATGAAAACTAGCTTGAAGATAATTCCTATGTGTCCTCGGGAGCGCTTTCCTTCATATAAGAGTTTGTTCAGGCTTGTCCTTTGCTACAAGAAGGATTGGGCCATCTTGCTGCACCTTATTTACTTTCATTACTTGTTACCCATTACAAATTACCTTATCACCAAACTATCTATTACCGATAATTTCAGTGCTTGCAGAGAATACCTTGCTGAAAACCGCTTATCATTTCCTTCTGCTCCTCGTTGGGTTCGACACACTTACTTATAGCAAAGGCTACGATAGATCCCCTACACTTGTGGGTCATCATTCCAAACCCTGACGTCCCACGAGGCCCACTTCTTTGCCGTCCGCTAGCATTCGGCAAAGATTTAACTATGTAACAGCCGTTCCCCCGCCTCCTCTCTCTTTGTTCTCTCTCTCCCTAACCCCCACCACGCACCGCCTGTCAGATCGCCCCCGACCCCGACCGCACACCGTCGCCCCCAATCGCCCCCATCCCCGACCACACGCCGCCTCGGCCCGCCGCCCGCTGCCACTGCCGCTCGGGCCCTGCCGCTGCTCCTGCATGCTGCCCGCCCCGCCGCTCCGCCCCCGCCCCCCGGACACCACGACTTGCTGGAACACCGCCCCCCCCCCCCCGATGCCTCGCCGCTCCGGGCCTCCCGTCGCCCGCCCCCCGCCACCCTGGCCCGCCTTACACCCCACCCCCCCGATGCCCCGCCCCCGACCCGCCGGCGTCGGCCTCATCCACCTCCCCCGGTCTGGTGAGCCCCTCCCCCTCTTTTTTAGGTTAGTTTATAGTTTAGATTTAGTTAAGGTTTTTTTCTTCTGTTTTATTAGGTTTAGGTTTAGATTTAGTTTAGTTTAGGTTTAGGTTTAGTTTAGTTTAGATTTAGTTTGGTTTAGGTTTATTTTAGGTTTTTTTGTTTTTTAGGTTTAGGTTTATATTTAGTTTAGTTTACGTTTAGTTAAGAAGAAAGATGAAATATGAAAAAAAGAAAATAAGAAGAAGAGGAAGAATAAGAAGAGGAAGAAGAAGAAGAAGAGGAGGAGGAGGAGGAGGAACAAGAGGAGGAAGAAGAAGAAGAGAAGGTTAGGGGTGCGTCGGCGCCGATAGTACCGGGTCGAGGTTAGGGGTGCATCGGCACCGACGGAACCGGATAGGGAATAGTCGGTTGCCAAGGGGTCGAGGGTTAGGGCAGAGGGTCGAGGATCGGGGGCGAGGGGTCGAGGGTATAGGGGTCGATGGTCGAGGATCTTCCGGTCCGAGTGCTGACCGACTGGTGTCGTAGCTTAAGACGAGGACGTCCCTGAGCTGAAGGTCATGAGACTAGGTGAACTGCTTCCATCCGTGCACGAAGAACGGATGGAAGCACTTCGCCCTCGATGATGACCTTCAGCTCGGGCACGCATGCATCTTGAGCTACGACAACAGCCACACCATGCTCACAGTGAAGGTGTACGATAGGACCACCGAGGGTGCGAGGGGTCGATGGTCGAGGATCTTTCGGTCCGAGTGCTGACCGACTGGTGTCGTAGCTTAAGACGAGGACGTCCCCGAGCTGAAGGTCATGAGACTGGGTGAACTGCTTCCATCAGTGCACGAAGAACAGATGGAAGCAGTTCGCCCGCGCTGATGACCTTCAGCTTGGGCACATCTGCATCTTAAGCTATGACAGCAGCCACACCATGCTAATAGTGAAGGTGTTCGACAGGACCACCCAGGGGGAGAGGGTGTCGACGTTTTGGGAATGGGGGTCCCAAGACTTGCCTGAATGCGGCCCACGGTGTGGCTCCACGAGCGCCCCTGTACGGCCCATCTTCACCAGCAAACACTCAAGACCCTCGCGAGGGGCCAAGCTCCGCGAGGTAGATGACACAAGGCCTCCTCAGGGGAAGCCTCACCAGGTTGGCTTGCGAGGGGTGGAGAGATCAAGGCAAGGGACACCTCGTGAGGTTTCTATGATGCAAGCCATGACGACTAGAGCCAGGCGGGCGCCAGCGCGCGTAGTGTCCTCGATTCCTCTTTGGTGCTAAAGAGTCAATCACAGGCGAGAAGTCCCGAGGCATCAGGCAAAGGTTTCCATACTGGTGCAACAAGACCAAGACCAGCAGGACAGCAGGACGGAGGTCACCATGGAGCCCAAGACGGCGTCACCACCAGAGCCTTTGGTGGGCGAAGACTACTTTTGTCAGGATAACTTGTACTAGTTGTCTCCCTTCAAATTTGGCCGTTGGGGGATCCCTTCCCACTCAATATTTGGGAAGAGGACCAAGGACTCTATAAATAGGACTAGCCACCACAGTAGGAGGCAACTTATCAAGAGAGAGAGAGAGAGAGAGAGAGAGAGAGAGAGAGTGAGGGAGAGCACAAGAACACCTCTGTCAGGACCCCGACTCGATGTCACATCGATCTAGCCGGTAACACCTCATATCACTTTGCGGCCTCACGCACGGTATCCCCACGGGTGTCGCCTTACCTTTGCCCGGGACCGTTTGCGCATTTTGGCTCACGTATATGATAGTGTCGCTAGCATCCATATGATAAAGAGCCCGGGCTGACATGACTAGTCGTAAACCCAAAGTGGCACAGACTTACAGGGACAGGCATCCATGACCCAGCTTCGAACGTGTCGGTCATCAGCAAGTGGGTCCGGGCTGTAGCACTGGGCTAGCAGGACTCCGGTAAACCGGGCTGTAGCGGGCTAACAGGACTCCGGTACTCAAAGCGTGACATTTCCCCGAAGGGACAGACACAGGAACGAAGAAGGACACATGCCGGCCAGCCTAAGTGTTCCAGAGCAGTAGCAAGCTACCATGGCTCAGCGGTAACACGAGGAGACATTTCCCGGTAAGAGAGGCTACTAAAGATAAACAACTAGATAGTCAGATCCCACACATACCAAGCATTTCAATCATACACACAATATGCTTGATATGTGCAAATACAACGAAGCATCACAACATGACTCTACGACACAAGTACTTTATTTAAGGCTCAGGGAGCCATACATAACATACACAAGGTACGGGTCACACGACCCAGCATTCAAGTCATACAGTCATACAAACCAGCAGCGGAAGTAACTTGTCTGAGTACAGACAACTAGTAAAATAAAAGAGGCTTGGAAAGCCTGGCTATACTACGTGGTCCTTCACAAGCTCAGGGTCACCACCTGGGCCTTTAGCCTACTCGTTGATGTCAACGTCTACATAGAACCCATCAGAAGGGGTTGCAGCGTCTTCTGTAAAAAATGTAGATTATAGCAACATGAGTACAAAGGTACTCAGCAAGACTTACATCAGATCCTACATACATGCATATTATCAGGAAGGGTTGGTGGAGTTATTGCAGCAAGCCAGCTTTGACTTTTGGCTAGACTATCCTATGGTACTTCAACTTGAAATGGTTTTGCGCACACGAGTCCACTACTCACCACTTCAATACACTACCGAGGATCCACCTCCGTCTCCCTATGGAAGAGCCATCCTCGGCACTCACACTTATCTTGAGGCTTTTAGCAGTTTCCATTTACTTGTCTATGAACTGTATAGGCAACCAAGTAGTCCTTTACCGCGGACGCAGCTATTCGAATAGATCATGTTAACCCTGCAGGGGTGTACTTCTTCATACACGCTTTCACCACTTACCGTCGTTTACACGACATGTACTCGGCAACCTTCAAGCGGAAGCCCAACGTGGGTGTCGGCCACGACCTACCTAACCACCTAAGCCTCCAGTCCAGGTTTATCGCCTATCCAGGTTCCATCCGCAGGGAGTCCGGCCGAGGTTTCCCATATGGCCCTGAACGATGTGAACAGGGTTCCCGAGATACCTAACCGGTATTCGGTACACCGTGCCACGTACCTACCGCATCACAGCCCACCCCTACGGTCAGCGCTGTCCATGGCCTCCAGTAGACTACAAACACCAGAAACTACTTGCAACTCCTGGACGGAGAACTAGGGTGAATAAGAAGCCGAGAGGGTCCATTGGTTTCGGGCCCAATGCATGGTAGTAGCTGATTCTTAAATCACACATACAGATCTCAGTGCTTAAGGTCGGCTTCAATGAAACAACCCACCATGTACTCCTACATGGCCTCTCATCGATACCTTTACCAAATCGTGTTCACCACACCACTCTCATTACCGACATAATTATTTCACTCTAGCCCATCACCCAGATGAACCAGACCTGACACGACTCTAAGCATAGTAGGCATAGCAAGGTAGGAACAACACATACATATGGCTCAATCAACTCCTACACATGCTAGTGGGTTTCATCTAGTTACTGTGGCAATGACAGGTCATGCAGAGGAAATGGGTTCAACTACCGTAGCACATAGCAGTTTGAAACGTGTTGTCTTAATGCAGTAAAAGAGAGCAGGAGCGAGAACATGGGATTGTATCGATATGATCAAATGGTTGGTTGCTTGCCTGATGGTTCGATGCACTGATACGGTTCTTCGTTAGGGTAATCACGGTACTCCTCGGAGGCAGAACCTGTCGCAAAGGACACCGATACACAACCATCACCAAACAATGTGCAACAATATGATGCATGCATGAAACATGGCAATATGAGTGTGTTGGGCTAATGCAACTAAAACCAGAAGGGTTTGAACAAATTTGAATCAAAGATTCAAATTTCAAACTCAAACATGGCCTTTTAAAGTACTTTTCCTTGTTCTGCTTAAAACATCAATTTAACTTGTTTGATCATGCATGAAACTAGTACAGATGGATAGATTGGATTTTTCTGATCATTTTTCATATATAATTTGTCTGATTTGGAGTTATAGAATAAAAGTTATGAATTTTTGAAGTTTAAATAATATTCTGGAATTTCCTGATTTAAATTAAATCCAGAAATATATATATTGCGCCAGCATGACGTCAGCATGACGTCAGTGGTCAACTGCGGCTGGCTGGGGTCAAACCTGACGTGTGGGGTCCACACGTTAGTGACAGGGGGGGTTTAACAGGGTTAATTTATTCCTAATTAGGGGTTAGTGGCGCTGGGGCCCACTGTCAGTGTCAGGGGGGTTAATTAAGCGGTGATTAGCACTAATCTGACCACCTGGCCGACGGGGCCCACGCGTTAGTGACCCTGGGGGGGTCAAACCCCAGGTCAAACAGGTCAAACCCACCGGCGACATGACGCCGGCGGGGCCCGAGACGGCGGCGCGATGCGGAAATACGCTACAGGGCACGGGCGAGGCCGTGCTTGGGCTCGTTGGAGAGCCCTTGCTCCCGCACGTCGAACGGTGGTGGTGGCCGTGCCTGTGGTGGCCGGTACCGACGACGGCGACGACCGTGGCGGCTGCCGGAGCTCGGTTGAGCTCGGGGTCGAGGCTACAACGGCTGCGGAGATGCGGGGTTGGCACCTACGGCTTCTACGCGGTGCGGTGAGGACGTGGGTGTGCTCGGTTGGGCGCTACGGTGACTGTGGCCACGACGGCGACGAGGCACGGCGGCGGCGAGCTTCGGAGCTCAAGGGGGCGGCAGCTACATGATGCTAGGGACGACGGGGCAAGGGGGAATCGGGTCAGTGGCTCACCGCGAAGCTGCAGGGATGGTTAGCGGGCTCGGGGACGTCCGGTGGCTCTCGATTCGACGGCGACGATCTCCGGTGGCCGAGGAGGGGAACGGCGACGTGGGCGGCGATGCAGGGCTTCCCGAGGGGCTTGGCTTGGTGGGGAGGAAGAGGGGGTCGCGGCGGAGCTCCTGAGCTCAGCGGAGGGGTGAGGGGTGGCCGGTGACGGCTGCTATGGCGAACGGCGGCGATGGTGGTGTTCGGCCGTGTGAGAGAGAGAGAGCGAGGGAGAGGAGGGAAGAACCGAGGGAGAGTGAGAGAGAGCAGGGGAGGGCGTGGCGTCGTCCGGGGCATCGAGGGCGACGAGAAGGGCGCCAGGCAGGCAGGGAGGGAGGTGGCGTGGCGCGGTGGCGCGCGCGCGCGCCGGCCACACTCCCCTCCCTCCGTCGAGGACGAAGACGACAGAGGAGGGAGGCGGGCTGGGCCGCCTGCTGGCTGGGCCGGCCAGCTGGCTGGGCTGCACAGGGAGGAGCCCAGGTAAGGTCCTCCCTTTTATTTATTTCTGTTTTTTTAATTTTCTGACATTTGTTTTGATTTAAATAATATATCAAATCATTTATTTACCTTATGCCAAATTTTGCAGGAGCTAGATATATTATTCCTGAGCTCCTTTATAATTGGCATAATATTTGGACATATATTAATATATATAACTAATATATTTCCAATGAAAATATTTATGCATTAATTCCAAATGCCCAAAATAAATACCTATGAGCTCTTAAAAATATTGGTTTGATTTTTATCTCTGTCCAATATTTTCAGAGAGCAACATGAGCATTTTCTTGGACCTTTTTGGAGAAATTTTTATTTGGATCATTTTCAGAAATGATTCTGAGGGTTTCACAGATCCCCATTTCAAGTTTCTGATGAAAGAGTAAACATGATGCAACACTCTAATGCATGACTAGCTAGGGTGTGACAACTCACCCCCACTCAAAAGAATCTCGTCCCGAGATTTGGGTTCCTCCGGGAAGAAGGCGGGATACTCAAGTCGAAGACGATCCTCCCTTTCCCAAGTTGCTTCATCCTCAGAATGGTGCGACCATTGAACTTTGAGAAACTTGATATTATGACGTCGGGTGGTACGTTCGGCCTGATCGAGGATACGAATGGGGTACTCTCGATATGTAAGATTATCTTGGAGATCAAGCGTTTCATGGTCCACTCCACGGATAGGATCCGAGAAGCAACGCCTGAGTTGAGAAACGTGGAAGACATCGTGGACTATGGAGAGGTGCGGAGGTAGTTCCAACTGGTAGTCAACTTCTCCTCGTTTGGCGAGAATGCGAACAGGTCCAATGTAACGAGGAGCCAATTTGCCTTTGATACCGAAACGATGGGTTCCCTTCAGAGGGGTGACCCGAAGATAAGCCTTCTCGTCAACCTCGAAAGTCATAGCCTTATGTTTTCGGTCATATTGACTCTTTTGACGAGATTGGGCTGCTTTCAACTTTTCACGAACGATACGAACTTGTTCTTCTGCTTCCTGAATCATATCCGGGCCAAAGAATTGTCTTTCCCCGGTCTCTGACCAGTTAAGGGGTGTTCGACACCGTCGTCCATAGAGAACTTCAAAAGGGGCTTTACCCAAGCTAGATTGATAGCTGTTGTTGTAAGCGAATTCGGCAAATGGAAGGCACTTCTCCCAGTCCATTCCGAATGAGATAACAGAGGCTCGAAGCATGTCTTCTAGAATTTGGTTGACGCGTTCCACTTGACCACTTGACTGAGGGTGGAAAGCGGTGCTAAAGGAGAGACGAGTCCCCATAGCATTTTGGAAACTTTCCCAAAATCGAGAGGTGAAAAGACTTCCTCGATCCGAGTTGATTTCCAAAGGAACACCATGAAGAGACACTATACGGGAGATGTATAAGTCTGCCAGCTGACTAGCGGTTATACTCTCACGAACAGGTAGGAAATGGGCTACTTTGGAAAGACGATCGACAACGACGAAAATAGCATTATTCCCTCTCTTGGTCCTGGGAAAACCGGTAATGAAATCCATACCAATTTTATCCCATTTCCATTCAGGAATAGCTAAGGGTTGAAGGGTGCCAGCAGGCCGTTGATGCTCTGCTTTTACACGACGACAGACATCGCAATTAGCAATATACTGAGCAATTTCTCTCTTCATCCTAGTCCACCAGAACCTCTGGCGTAGGTCCTGATACATCTTAGTACTACCGGGATGAATGGTGAGAGGAGATTCATGAGCTTCCTTAAGGATCAAACGCCTCAGGTTGCGCACTTTGGGAACCACTAGTCGATTCCCGAAGTATACGACCCCTTGATCATTAACGGAGAAGCAATTCGCAATTCCTTTCTGGATGTTTCTCTTGATGCGGGAAATTCCCGGATCTACCTTCTGTGCTTTAATAATCTGATCCGTAAGGGTAGGTTTTGCCACCAAGGTGGAAAGAAAACCTTGAGGTACAATGTGAAGGTTAAGCTTCCGAAATTCCTCATGGAGAAGCGGTTGACTTTGTTGTAACATCAGGTTGTTACAATAAGATTGACGACTTAGTGCATCAGCCATGACGTTGGCTTTCCCTGGGGTGTAGGTTATTCCTAAGTCGAAGTCTGTGATCAACTCAACCCAACGTCTCTGCCTGAGATTCAGATCCGGTTGGGTGAAAATGTACTTCAGACTTTGGTGATCAGTGAATATTTCGCAACGGTTACCGAGGAGGTAATGTCGCCAGGTCTTAAGTGCATAGACTACGGCTGCAAGCTCTAGATCATGAGTAGGATAATTCTCCTCATGTGGGTGCAATTGCCGTGAAGCGTAAGCAATTACGTGTCGATCTTGCATGAGAATGCAACCTAGTCCTTGTCGCGAGGCGTCGCAGTAGATAACAAAGTCCTTGGAGAAATCTGGCGGTACCAGTACGGGAGCAGAGGTCAGGCGTCTTTTCAGTTCCTGAAAGCTGTGCTCACATTGTGGAGTCCATTCGAACTTCTTATCTTTCTTGAGGAGTTCGGTTAGAGGTTTGGCAACTTTGGAGAAGTTCTCGACAAAGCGACGACAATAGCTCGCTAAGCCCAGAAAGCTCCGAACTTGCTTGACCGATTCAGGTGGAGTCCAATTAAGGACGGCTTGAACTCGCTCAGGGTTAACAGCAATACCTTTACCAGATATTACATGACCCAGATAGGTCACTTCTGACAACCAGAATTCACATTTAGAAAATTTGGCATAAAGGCGATGCTCTCGAAGTTTCTTCAACACTAGCCTTAGATGTTCGGCATGTTCTTCCTCGTTCTTGGAGTAGATGAGTATATCATCGAGATAAACTATGACGAATTTATCCAAATACTCCATGAAGATTGAGTTCATTAACCGAGAAAAGGTGGCTGGAGCGTTGGTTAAACCGAAGGACATGACGGTGTACTCGTATTGGCCATAACGAGTAACAAAGGCCGTTTTAGGAATGTCCCCGTTTCTGATTTTGATTTGATGGTAGCCCAACCTCAAATCCATCTTGGAGAAGACTGAGGATCCAGCGAGCTGATCGTACAGGTCGTTGATCCTGGGAAGCGGATATTTGTTCTTGATTGTGACCAAGTTGACAGGTCGGTAATCTACAACCATCCGGTCCGTACCATCCTTCTTCTTGACGAATAGGACGGGGCAAGCCCACGGAGATGAACTAGGGCGGATGAAACCCTTTTTCAAGGACTCATCGAGTTGTTTCTTAAGCTCGGCTAGTTCTAGGGGTGCCATCTTATAGGGTCTTCTAGCAATCGGAACGGTTCCTGGAATGAGGTCTATTACGAACTCAACATCCCTGTCAGGTGGAACACCTGGCAATTCTTCTGGAAAGACATCCGGGAAGTCACGGACTACCGGAACGTCCTCAAGGTCTGGCAAAGGGCTGGCGTTAAGAGAATATAATTGTCGCTTGGTTAATCGGGTCAAGACATTGACTATCTTCCCCGAAGGATGGGTGAGTTGAACAGTCCTAGAGAAGCAATCAATTTGGGCATGATGAGCTGACATCCAGTCCATACCCAGAATGATATTAATATCTGAAGATTTAAGGGCTATCAAAGACGCGAGGAAAACAAGTCTGTCGACTTGGATTTCATTTCCATGGCTTACTCTAGAAGTTTGCCATTTGGATCCCGGAGTTTGAATTACCATAGAGGTTGGCATATCACCGAATGCGACGTTATGCAAGCGAGCATAGTTTTCAGATATAAAAGAATGAGAGGCTCCTGTATCGAAAAGAACAGATGCCGGGTGGCAATTAACAAGAAGCGTACCGAGAACAACGTTGGGATCCTCTTGAGCTTCTTCGGCAGAGATACAGTTGACATGGCCACGTGAGGCGGTGACCGGCTTGGCGTGGAACACCTTCCCTGTCGGCTTGCCACGGCCAACAGCTTTAGCAGACTGGTTGGGGTTGGTCTGGGGACACTCACGCATATAGTGGCCAGATTCCCCACACTTGAAACAAGTCACGGAACTGGTACGTGGAGGAGCATTGTTGGTTGGACCCCCATAGGGCTTGGCCGGTGCAGACTGTTGAACGGGGCGAGGCGCCTGGAAGGATGGCCTCGGTGTGAACCTGGGTGGCAGGGCGGTGTTGGGTACCCACACGCGGCGCTTCTGAGGACCAGCACCGGATGAGGAACCCATATCACGGCCATGCTTGCGTGTTGCGTCATAGTCAGTCTGACCAGTTTCAGCACTGATGGCTTTGTTGACAAGTTTCTGAAAAGATGTGCACTCATGCAGACGGAGGTCACGGCGAAGCTCAGGACTAAGGCCCTTACGGAACCTTGCTTGCTTCTTGGCATCAGTAGACACTTCCTCAGTTGCATATCGTGCGAGGTTACCAAACTCCCTGCTGTAAACATCCACAGAAAGTCGGCCTTGGGTGAAACTGCAAAATTCCTCACGTTTACGGTCCATGAGACCCTCCGGAATGTGGTGTTCACGGAAAGCCTCGCTGAATTCAGCCCAAGTAGTGACATGGCCCGCTGGGCGCATAGCTCCATAATTCTCCCACCATAGACTGGCGGGGCCTTCAAGATGATATGCAGCAAAGGTGACCTTGTCAGCCTCAGCTACTAGCGCGGAACGCAGTTTGTGAGCGATACTGCGAAGCCAGTCATCAGCGTCGAGAGGCTCGACGGAGTGGTGGAACGTGGGTGGATGTAATTTGATAAAATCACTGAGTGACACCACGTTAGTCCTCTGATGGTGTGCTGTGTTCTGTTCAATACGCTCCAACAAACGGTTGGTCTCCCGCTTGTTTCTCTCAGCTTCCATCATAACCTCGGCTAGTGAAGGGGATGAGGCAGATTTGCATCCCTGGCTTCACTGCCTTCGGCCTGCTCTTGAGGAGCAGGGTTAGCGCGCGTGTTGACCATCCTAGGTAAACAAGACAATGATTTAGTCAGGATGATAAAATTCCGACATAGGACATAAAATGTAAGGTATAACTCGAAATGCAAGATGATCATCCGTATGACATGGTAAATACAGAAACTGCTTCTTTATTCCATCGTCATACACACCATACAAGGTTTAGTACAAGACCAAACAAAGTACTATTACGGTGAAAAGAGGATTACATCTCATCGGAGGCATTCCAAGCTCCTATACATTATTTTCTACTCCTCCGGAAAGAGTACAAACTAGGTCATATCCCACGAGTCACGCGGGCGATAGACGACACAGCTAGTGCGAACTAGTGATACTACCACTAACTCAGACCGATCCGTAGTAGTCCTCGTAGAAGTCACCTCCATAGCCTGGAAGCTCAACATGATCATCCGGAAACAGACGATCTCGCGGAGCTAGTGGACCATAGGGGCTAGGATGAGGCCTTGGATCAACAGACGGTGGCCTGCGGGGACCGCGAGGTGGGGTGATGCCTCCTACATCACGCCAACCCATCACGTCTGGCAGAGCAGATCTCACAGGATAGAGATCGCGCATATCTGAATATCCAGCTTGCACCGCCGGTGCGAACCGAGTCAAAGTGGCCCGGTGGTCAGCACGGGTATTGAAGAGCTCTAACCTTAAGGCCCGATTTTCACGGTCCTTATCCTCGAGCATCTCAGCAGTGGTGCGAGTCCGTGAATCCTCCTGAGTGGGGTCAGCATAGATAGCCTGGAGATACCCTTGTGCTCCCGGAAGTGATCCTGGCATATACCGGAAATCAGAGTCCCGAAATAGACCAGATCTGACTCGCATGATGGTCATCATAGAGTAGGCGGCGTCCTGCACAGCCATCTCAATAGTAACCCCGAGTCCATAGGAGCAGTGAAGGGGCTCGGTGGATCCAGGATAAGATGGAAATATCCTGACAGTGCAGAGATACTGGCTTTGATTGAAGTCCCGAAATTGCTCTTCGACCGTGTACTCAGGATACCAGCGGTATCCAGCCTACGTCATTACCCTGACCAACTTGGCCGTATGGCCGGGTACATCTAGGCATCGAGTCAGGCGAACCACTTGATTGAGGTCGCGAGTGGCCATCTGAAAGCACAATCATAATGCAAAGGCATTAGAATTTCTAGCAATATTTCGGCAGCATAACAGCTGTAAATGCTCAAGAAGGATTTTGAGACATTTGACAAAGGATTTCATACACACTTAACATCATCGTATCAAAGTTCTGAGACCATCCTAGCAACATAATGTGGTAAAAGAACTGAACTAGGCTTGTATCCATCATACCTATAAGGTACTACTGATTAGTAACACGTGATCCTGATAGAGAGAATAGATCATAATTCCTTAACCCCCGGTGGAAGAATGGACTGACTCAGATCAGAATGTCATAAGATAAGGAGTAAAAAGAGCCTTACGTTCCAACCCACAAACAATTCCCCTACATATAACTAAAGAATTTCTAGACTCAACATCGACCAGTTTGGCTTGGAGAACCTACAGGCTGTCCGGCTCTGATGCCAACGCTGTCAGGACCCCGACTCGATGTCACATCGATCTAGCCGGTAACACCTCATATCACTTTGCGGCCTCACGCACGGTATCCCCACGGGTGTCGCCTTACCTTTGCCCGGGACCGTTTGCGCATTTTGGCTCACGTATATGATAGTGTCGCTAGCATCCATATGATAAAGAGCCCGGGCTGACATGACTAGTCGTAAACCCAAAGTGGCACAGACTTACAGGGACAGGCATCCATGACCCAGCTTCGAACGTGTCGGTCATCAGCAAGTGGGTCCGGGCTGTAGCACTAGGCTAGCAGGACTCCGGTAAACCGGGCTGTAGCGGGCTAACAGGACTCCGGTACTCAAAGCGTGACATTTCCCCGAAGGGACAGACGCAGGAACGAAGAAGGACACATGCCGGCCAGCCTAAGTGTTCCAGAGCAGTAGCAAGCTACCATGGCTCAGCGGTAACACGAGGAGACATTTCCCGGTAAGAGAGGCTACTAAAGATAAACAACTAGATAGTCAGATCCCACACATACCAAGCATTTCAATCATACACACAATATGCTTGATATGTGCAAATACAACGAAGCATCACAACATGACTCTACGACACAAGTACTTTATTTAAGGATCAGGGAGCCATACATAACATACACAAGGTACGGGTCACACGACCCAGCATTCAAGTCATACAGTCATACAAACCAGCAGCGGAAGTAACTTGTCTGAGTACAGACAACTAGTAAAATAAAAGAGGCTTGGAAAGCCTGGCTATACTACGTGGTCCTTCACAAGCTCAGGGTCACCACCTGGGCCTTTAGCCTACTCGTTGATGTCAACGTCTACATAGAACCCATCAGAAGGGGTTGCAGCGTCTTCTGTAAAAAATGTAGATTATAGCAACATGAGTACAAAGGTACTCAGCAAGACTTACATCAGATCCTACATACATGCATATTATCAGGAAGGGTTGGTGGAGTTATTGCAGCAAGCCAGCTTTGACTTTTGGCTAGACTATCCTACGGTACTTCAACTTGAAATGGTTTTGCGCACACGAGTCCACTACTCACCACTTCAATACACTACCGAGGATCCACCTCCGTCTCCCTATGGAAGAGCCATCCTTGGCACTCACACTTATCTTGAGGCTTTTAGCAGTTTCCATTTACTTGTCTATGAACTGTATAGGCAACCAAGTAGTCCTTTACCGCAGATGCGGCTATTCGAATAGATCATGTTAACCCTGCAGGGGTGTACTTCTTCATACACGCTTTCACCACTTACCGTCGTTTACACGACATGTACTCGGCAACCTTCAAGCGGAAGCCCAACGTGGGTGTCGGCCACGACCTACCTAACCACCTAAGCCTCCAGTCCAGGTTTATCGCCTATCCAGGTTCCATCCGCAGGGAGTCCGGCTGAGGTTTCCCATACGGCCCCGAACGATGTGAACAGGGTTCCCGAGATACCTAACGGGTATTCGGTACACCGTGCCACGTACCTACCGCATCACAGCCCACCCCTACGGTCAGCGCTGTCCACGGCCTCCAGTAGACTACAAACACCAGAAACTACTTGCAACTCCTGGACGGAGAACTAGGGTGAATAAGAAGCCGAGAGGGTCCATTGGTTTCGGGCCCAATGCATGGTAGTAGCTGATTCTTAAATCACACATACAGATCTCAGTGCTTAAGGTCGGCTTCAATGAAACAACCCACCATGTACTCCTACATGGCCTCTCATCGATACCTTTACCAAATCGTGTTCACCACACCACTCTCATTACCGACATAATTATTTCACTCTAGCCCATCACCCAGATGAACCAGACCTGACACGACTCTAAGCATAGCAGGCATAGCAAGGTAGGAACAACACATACATATGGCTCAATCAACTCCTACACATGCTAGTGGGTTTCATCTAGTTACTGTGGCAATGACAGGTCATGCAGAGGAAATGGGTTCAACTACCGTAGCACACAGCAGTTTGAAACGCGTTGTCTTAATGTAGTAAAAGAGATCAGGAGCGAGAACATGGGATTGTATCGATATGATCAAATGGTTGGTTGCTTGCCTGATGGTTCGATGCACTGATACGGTTCTTCGTTAGGGTAATCACGGTACTCCTCGGAGGTAGAACCTGTCGCAAAGGACACCGATACACAACCATCACCAAACAATGTGCAACAATATGATGCATGCATGAAACATGGCAATATGAGTGTGTTGGGCTAATGCAACTAAAACCAGAAGGGTTTGAACAAATTTGAATCAAAGATTCAAATTTCAAACTCAAACATGGCCTTTTAAAGTGCTTTTCCTTGTTCTGCTTAAAACATCAATTTAACTTGTTTGATCATGCATGAAAATAGTAGAGATGGATAGATTGGATTTTTCTGATCATTTTTCATATATAATTTGTCTGATTTGGAGTTACAGAATAAAAGTTATGAATTTTTGAAGTTTAAATAATATTCTGGAATTTCCTGATTTAAATTAAATCCAGAAATATATATATTGCGCCAGCATGACGTCAGCATGACGTCAGTGGTCAACTGCGGCTGGCTGGGGTCAAACCTGACGTGTGGGGTCCACACGTCAGTGACAGGGGGGGGTTTAACAGGGTTAATTTATTCCTAATTAGGGGTTAGTGGCGCTGGGGCCCACTGTCAGTGTCAGGGGGGTTAATTAAGCGGTGATTAGCACTAATCTGACCACCTGGCCGACGGGGCCCACGCGTCAGTGACCCTGGGGGGGTCAAACCCCAGGTCAAACAGGTCAAACCCACCGGCGACATGACACCGGCGGGGCCCGAGACGGCGGCGCGATGCGGAAACGCGCTACAGGGCACGGGCGAGGCCGTGCTTGGGATCGTTGGAGAGCCCTTGCTCCCGCGCGTCGAACGGTGGTGGTGGCCGTGCCTGTGGTGGCCGGTACCGACGACGGCGACGACCGTGGCGGCTGCCGGAGCTCGGTTGAGCTCGGGGTCGAGGCTACAACGGCTGCGGAGATGCGGGGTTGGCACCTATGGCTTCTACGCGGTGCGGTGAGGACGTGGGTGTGCTCGGTTGGGCGCTACGGTGACTGTGGCCACGACGGCGACGAGGCACGGCGGCGGCGAGCTTCGGAGCTCAAGGGGGCGGCAGCTACAGGATGCTAGGGACGACGGGGCAAGGGGGCATCGGGTCAGTGGCTCACCGCGGAGCTGCAGG
This sequence comes from Triticum aestivum, assembly GCF_018294505.1. NCBI lineage: Eukaryota > Viridiplantae > Streptophyta > Magnoliopsida > Poales > Poaceae > Triticum > Triticum aestivum. Next base: position 194,318,897 of record NC_057806.1, read on the forward strand.
GATGGTTAGCGGGCTCGGGGACGTCCGGTGGCTCTCGATTCGACGGCGACGATCTCCGATGGCCGAGGAGGGGAACGGCGACGTGGGCGGCGATGCAGGGCTTCCCGAGGGGCTTGGCTTGGTGGGGAGGAAGAGGGGGTCGCGGCGGAGCTCCTGAGCTCAGCGGAGGGGCGAGGGGTGGCCGGTGACGGCTGCTATGGCGAACGGCGGCGATGGTGGTGTTCGGCCGTGTGAGAGAGAGAGCGAGGGAGAGGAGGGAAGAACCGAGGGAGAGTGAGAGAGAGCAGGGGAGGGCGTGGCGTCGTCCGGGGCATCGAGGGCGACGAGAAGGGCGCCAGGCAGGCAGGGAGGGAGGTGGCGTGGCGCGGTGGCACGCGCGCGCGCCGGCCACACTCCCCTCCCTCTGTCGAGGACGAAGACGACAGAGGAGGGAGGCGGGCTGGGCCGCCTGCTGGCTGGGCCGGCCAGCTGGGTGGGCTGCACAGGGAGGAGCCCAGGTAAGGTCCTCCCTTTTATTTATTTCTGTTTTTTTAATTTTCTGACATTTGTTTTGATTTAAATAATATATCAAATCATTTATTTACCTTATGCCAAATTTTGCAGGAGCTAGATATATTATTCCTGAGCTCCTTTATAATTGGCATAATATTTGGACATATATTAATATATGTAACTAATATATTTCCAATGCAAATATTTATGCATTAATTCCAAATGCCCAAAATAAATACCTATGAGCTCTTAAAAATATTGGTTTGATTTTTATCTCTGCCAATATTTTCAGAGAGCAACATGAGCATTTTCTTGGACCTTTTTGGAGAAATTTTTATTTGGATCATTTTCAGAAATGATTCTGAGGGTTTCACAGATCCCCATTTCAAGTTTCTGATGAAAGAGTAAACATGATGCAACACTCTAATGCATGACTAGCTAGGGTGTGACAACCTCTCCTTAGGAGGCTGTTCTTCCCTTGTAACTGTTTATCGTCAGCCCAAGAGGCAATCCACCACACCACACTGGAGTAGGGTATTACACCACATTGGTGGCCCGAACTAGTATAAACTCTTGTGTCCCCTGTTCTTTGGGTTCATCGAGCTAGACCGTGAGATCATGATGTGTGCGAGCTAGAGGGTGGAGATATCTTCATGCGCACCCGAGTGTTCGAACCTCAAGGGTTTTGCCGGAACCCGAAATCCGACATTTGGCGCGCCAGGTAGGGGTGCATCGAAGCTTGCCCTCGATAGCCTCGCCGCTCCGACCGGCTCTCATGGACGTCGCCACTTCTCCGACTGGATTGACAAGCGCCCTCCACAGCGTTGTGCGGCTCCGGGCCTTCACCCCCGCCTTGCAGCGGGTGTGGTGGCCGCACAAGTTCAAGCTGGAGATGTCGTGCCCATTACGATGGTGCGGCGGATCCGACGGCCTTCCTGCTGGCGTACTAGGAGGCCGTCCTGGAGGCCGGGGTGACAATAAAGTCATGGACAACTGGCTCCCAATGGCCCTCGCTGGCGTGCCGCGCGCCTGGCTCCTCCATCTGCCGGAATCTTATGTGGCTTCTTGGGAGGAGCTACGCGATCTCTTCATCACGCGCTTCAAGGGACCAGCACCCCTCGTCGTCGTGGCTCTCCTCGGTGGATCGTAGGCGCCGCCCTCGGACCATCACGCCAAGCCGTTCTTTCGCCAGATCGGCTCCGCCTCCACACGGCAGGGGGCTCCCTCGGGTTGGGCGGCGCCCAAGGCCGACCTGACCTTTGACTCAGGGGATCACCAGTCACCACCGTCGGTTCGGGCGTGCTCCTGATGCTTTGCACGCCCACCATCTGCAGCGTAGCTGTTACCAAGACCCTCATCGGTGGCGGCGCCGGCCTGAATGTACTCTCCGTGGCGGCTTTTAGCCTCCTTCACATACCGCTTGAGCAGCTCCCCCCAGCAATCCCTTCTCCAGAGTCGGCGGTGGCTCCTCCAACCCCCTGGGGAAGATCCGTCTCCCCATGACCTTCGGCACACGCAACAACTATCGCACTGAGCTAATCGACTTCGACATCGCCCGCATCGACTTACCATACAATGCCATCCTCGGGTACCCGCCGCTGGCCCAATTCATGGCAGCTACTCATCCTGCCTACAACCTCATGAAGATGCCAGGGAGCAAGGGCATTCTCACCGTGGCCGGAGACACCAAGGAAACCTTTGTGGCCCTCAAACTCGCCTTCAGGGCCACGGCGACAGCTTGCCCGGCCGATAAGGCCATGCCCAGGACCAAGGGGGCTGCGCCGACCAAGAAGAAGCATCTATTCACTCAAGGTCAAGCCCAGACGAAGAAGATACCGGTTGACGAGGACAGGGCCTCAAGCGCCACCTTCACTATAGGCGCTGACTGTCGTGGTTCTAAGTCTAACAGTAATGTAGGGTGTAGGTATGGAGAGGCAAGATCTTAGCTATGGAGTAGTTGTACGCACACAAGGTTTACGAGTTCAGGCCCTTCTCGGAGGAAGTAATAGCCCTACGTCTCGGAGCCCGGAGGCGGTCGACTGGATTATGTGTGTATGAATCACAGGGGTGCGAACCCTTTACACTGAGGAGGAGGGTGGCTTATATAGAGTTCGCCAGACCCCTCCGGCCCTGAGTTATGCAGGGTTTTAAGTACATTAAGGCTGGGCGTTACTCGTAACGTCCCTAATAATGTGCTATGATGACCACAAAAGCTGCTTAATGACCGACCGTTAGCGTGCAGAGTGACTTTAGGTCTCCTGGCCGTCGAGTGGTTGGATCTTGGTCGAGTGATTGCTTCTTGGTCGGGTGTCTTCGAGTCTGTCGAGTGGAACACCTCCAAGTCGATTGAAACGTGATTTCTTCTAGAGATGTCCTTGGGTAGGGCAGTTAGGACAGGTCCATGACCCTACCCTAGGTACATAGCTTCATCATTAGCCCCCGAATGGATCGAGGTTTTAGTGGGGAAGGAGTTGAGAACTTCTCCGACTCATTTTTCATGCCATGAGCATATCTTGTTTCGGATCAATGAACCTGAGTGACGAAAACAACTTCCTTTTCAGTCGCCTTGATTCATTCTTAGTTTTTTGTCGAGTGAGATTCTTTACTTGAAAAGCTCTGAGTGACGGTGTGGAGGAGATCCTCCGTCTGACAAGTTGTTCTGCTGCCCGCGGATTTCGCTGGATTCGAATTTTGGGAAGCGCGCAGGACAGGGGAGGCCGCAGTATCTGGATGGGATAGGGCCGAGTCGCCTCAATCTCCGCGCCACCTTTTTTGCCACGTATCGCGCGCGCGACTTTTGCGGGATTTGACAGGATCGTCCGAGCCTACCAGTCAGCCACTCGGAAGTAACCTCATATAATGCGTCGGACCGGGGTTTCTTGAACAGTGCGTTCTCATTTCCTCTTCGGGCTTCTTCATCGCGCTCGCTCTCACCCCGGTGCTGCCGCTCCGTACGTGTCTCGCCGGTGATGATGGGGAAGGAGAAGACGGTGGCTCTGGAGCGGGCGAAGAAGGCGATGGCAAAGGCGAAGGGGTGGATCTTCCTCACGAGCCGGCCTGCCGAAGGGCTGGATCCAGGGCGACTGGATCCGCTCGACGATCCGCCAAGAAGACCTCAACGACCTAGCCGACGGAGGACTGATCCCCCATGGATCGGCGCGGCTTCTGGGGAAGGAATCCGAGCCGCAACCTCGGGGGGGTGAGCGCATTCTCCTTGCCACCCATGTCGACCGTGGGTTTGCCTTGCCTCCTCACCATTTCTTTCGGGGATTTCTGAATTTCTTTGGGGCACAACTCCACCACTTGACTGCCAACACAATCGTGTATCTCGCTGCTTTCGTGTCTTTGTGCGAGAATTTCTTGGGTTGCCGGCCTCACTGGGGTCTTTTCTAGCACATTTTCACCTGTCGTTCTCAGACGGTGAAAAAGGCCAATCCGAGTGATGAGAGAACACAAGTGATTCAGATGTGTGGGGGTCTTGGTGTTCAGATGAGAGGGAAAAGTTCCTTTCCGGCCATGATTCTTCCCAACTCGGTCCGCGGATGGCAGTCGACCTGGTTTTACTGCAAAGACCAGCCGACGCCAGGGCAGTCGACTGGCCTCCCTCCTTTTACCATGGACCGAGTGAGGAAACCCTCCTCTTTGAAGGTGATCCCGGAGGAGAAGGTGCAAGTTAAGTTGCTGGTCGAACGAGTGGTCCAGCTTATCCGTGACGGGGTCACTGGTATGGATCTCTTGGAGGTTTTCCTTCGGCGGCGCATCCAGCCTCTTCAAGCTCGAGACCATCCGATGTGGATGTATTCGGGTCTTGATGACACCACTCGGATTCACCCGGAGGAGGTCGATGACGAAAAACTAGAGGGGTCGCTATCGGGCATCACCGGAAACAAGGACAACCCCAGGGGAGCCAGGAGAGTTCCTCCATTCGACCAGTCCCATGAACTGCGTCGACTGACTTTATTCTTCCTACTTTCTTTCAGGCCCTTATCGAAATGTACTCAGTGCCCAATGGAGAGCAAGAGCAAGACCCGAAAGGAGAGGCGAGCGGCAGCGACAGTGGCGAATGGCATTTTGACGGAGAAGGGGACGAAGAAAGCGATGACTCAAGTGACGAAGAAGAAGTCGAGTTGCCTCCTCGCAGGGAGAGGCGATCCAAGCTTGACCAAGAACGACTGAGCGCCCGTCAAAAGGCGATTGCTCAGACTGGTCAGTCTTCAAAGCGTCCTCGGACATCTTCACCAACCCCAACTGAAAAAGCGTCAAAGCATCCCAAAGTTGTAGAACAGAAGCCTCGGAAGGCGTTGCCGAAGATTAAGATTGACATCACCATCGCTTCTGCGTGAGTGTCTCCCTTTGTATTCACTCGACGCTCCGTGCTGTTTATTTTTTCTTGATTTAACCAGATGAACTTTGGAACTGGCAGTGCTGCTACTTCCGGGACCTCAGCTTACAGGGATGAGGATGAGGTAATGGAGGATGCAGTCACTTCCAATCTGGGTATGATTTCTGTCATTCTGTCTTTATTTGGTCGACTCAACTGCAATGTGTACCATTGGGTGATGTGATTTTGGCGATTGATCTTTGAACAACTCCTAACATTATTGACCTTCCCGATGATGATGATGAAGAGCCTGAGAGGCCTTTGACAAGGAAAAGTAGGAAATCTCCTGCAAGCAGGGTGCCATAGTCGACGCTGATGGCGGAACCAATCGTTCAGGACGCTGGTGATGCCAATCGGGGTTCTGTTACCTTCGCCGTACCATTATCAAGTGCCCTGCCTTCTTCGTCGACTGCTCAAGCTCCTGCCGACCCACCTTCAGTTTTTGCGATCCATCATGTCCTAGAGGACGAAGTGAGTGCTGCCAAGGAAGCCATACGCCACGCGGGCATTATGATGGAGAAGATGAAGGCGGTGCGGGACGCCAGTCAGGCCGCCTATGACGCCAGCTCGGCTCTCCAAAGCAATGTTCAGGTTAGTTGGTCACCGCTTGTTCTGTTAAGATATGCTATCTGAAGACTCTCTTTCCGAAAATCTTTGCATTTGTACACCCACTGGGTGTGTCGATTGAATTTTTGGACTAGTGGGGGCACGCTGAGTGCACCCACTGGGTGTAGTCCCCGAGACTACGGTGGACTGCTGGCAGTCGACTGTAGTCTTTGTATTTTGATTCTTTCACTCGATCTGGCCTGGCCGTGTCGAGTGTAAAACCGAACCGGTGGGGGCACGCAAAGTGCACCCACTGGGTGTAGTCCCCGAGACTATGGTGGACTGCGGGCAGTCGACCGTAGTCTTAGTATTTATTGTCTTTATCGTTTTCGCTGTAAAATAACTTCCCCTCCCTGATTGCAGAAATCTTGTGATCTTGGAGCTCGCTTTGCTGACTTGGAGAAACAGCAGATCCAGCTAAACCTTGACTTGGAATTGGCCAAGACAGAGCTGCAAAAGGCCAAGGACGATGCCAATGGTAAGACGAGCTTGTCGACTGGTTTGTCTTAGGCTTGAGTACCCTTCTGCTCTTTCTGAATCAAGCACAATTTCTTTGCAGAAAAACTGAATGAAGCTCTGGCGAAGAAGGATCAGGATTTGGCTGCTGCTCAAAAGAAAGCTGACGACAGAACCACTCTGGCTGAACAGAAACTGGCTTCAGTCGGCCAATTGGAAGAAGAGAACGCCAAGATGAAATTTGCCCTGAACGAAGCTAACAAGGAGGTCACGCGCTTGAAGAAGGACAAGGTCAACCTGAACGAGAAGATGGAAGGCATCACTCGCAGGAGGGACGATCTGGAGGGCCATATGAGGAGCCTTGCCAAGAAGTTGTTCATCAAGCTTGAAGGTATACATTTTGTTCCGACTATTGTTTTTTTTGTTGACTCAGCATACGAAAATTGACTTATCCTTGGATCGTGAATGCAGAGTTTTGCCAGAACTTCGAGGAGGAGACTCGGCGGATTGAGCCAGGTTTGGACCCCATCAACTCTCCCGTGAAAGATGAAACTACCTTGAATCTGCTGCGACTGGAATCCCGCATCGACGGTGTTGTGGACTACTTGGCTCGACTGAAGTTCGCCACGTCACGGATCGACACGGCACTTTGGCCAGGGGCCACGCTCCAAAATGATCTCGAGTCTCTGATGACTCGACTTAACGAGATCCCTGGTCGAGTGCAGGAGTGGAAGAAATCTTCTGCCAGGTGTGGTGCTGATGTGGCTCTGTCTTTGGTTCGTTTCCACTGCAAGGAGGTGCGACAAGATAAGCTGGGAGCAATCAAGGTCACCAACACACAGAGGCATGACTTCCGATCTTTTATGGAGACTTTTATTGCTACAGCCACTCGGATCGCCGACGGCGTCGACCTGGATGAGTTCATCGAGCCTGCCAGTCCTCCTCCTGCAGAGTGAACAAACTTTTATGCCCCACCTTAAATTTGCCTTGTAATGCCGAGTGGTTTTTGTAACCGTTAAACTCTTTCAGGCTGAATGCCCGAGCACTTCGATCTGCGGTCTGGAACCTTTAGGATTTATCTGAACTTGGTTTATCGTTGAATATCTTCATGAATTCTCCGTCGAGTGGAACTCGTTCTTCACTCGAGACAACTTTTGTATTTGTGGCGCAACTCCAAAGGAGAAGGTAGCAGTCGACCTGCACCTCGTCGTCCTTGCGGGTCGGGATGGAGCGCACGTTGCATTTGTGGCGAAGCTCCGAAGGAGAAGGTGGCAGTGGACCTGCACCTCATCGTCCTTGCGGATTAGGATGTGTTTCGTACTTAGGCGAGTACTCGACTGTAACTAAGCCTCCGAGTGGGAGGGTCGCTCTCCACTCGGTAGGATTTTTCAAACTTAGGCGAGTACTGGACTGCAGCTAAGCCCCCGAGTGGGAGGGTCGCTCTCCACTCGATAGGATTTTCAAACTTAGGCCAGTACTGGACTGCAACTAAGCCCCCGAGTGGGAGGGTCGCTCTCCACTCGGTAGGATTTTCAAACTTAGGCGAGTACTGGACTGTAGCTAAGCCCCCGAGTGGGAGGGTCGCTCTCCACTCGGTAGGATTTTTCAAACTTAGGTGAGCACTGGACTGCAGCTAAGCCCCCGAGTGGGAGGGTCGCTCACCACTCGGTAGGATTTTCAAACACTTAGGCAAAACGGGTTCGCAACTAAGCCTCCGAGTGAGAGGCTGGCTGACCACTCGGTAGGAAATTATTTTTACAAACTTAGGCGAAACGGATACGCAGCTAAGCCACCCACTGGGGGATTTCTCACGCAAACAAAAACAATAACAATCACCGGGAAATTTATAACACTCTTGTCTTTGATAATTAAACTACAGAAGTTCTTCTTATTACATCTCATCCGAGTGAGAATTCAAGTATAAAAGGGGCGGAGCAGCTCCGCATTCCATGCTCGTGGCTCATCAATCTGGCGATCGACATTATAGAGGTGCTACGCTCCATTGTGGAGGACTCTGGTGACTATGAAGGGACCTTCCCAAGTAGGAGCGAGTTTGTGTGGTTTCTGTTGATCCACTCGGAGGACCAAGTCTCCTTCTTGGAAGGCTCGACTCTTCACATTTCTGGCATGGAATCGACGCAAGTCTTGCTGATAGATGGTCGATCGGATCATGGCCATTTCTCTTTCTTCTTCCAGGAGGTCGACTGCTTCCTGCCAGGCTTGTTCTGCTTCATCTTGAGAGTAGAGCTCAACTCGGGGTGCCTTGTGAAGTAGGTCACTCGAAAAAACTGCTTCGGCTCCGTAGACCAGAAAGAATGGGGTTCTTCCAGTCGATTAGTTCGGGGTTGTCCTCAATCCCCAAAGAATTGATGGAAGCTCGTCGACCCATGCACCTGCTGCGTGCTTGAGATCGCGCATCAGTCGGGGTTTCAATCCTTTGAGAATTAAGCCGTTTGCTCTTTCCGCTTGTCCATTCGATTGGGGGTGAGCGACTGAAGCGTAGTCGACTCATGTACCTTGAGAGGCGCAAAAGGCTCTGAATTTGTCAGAATTGAAGTTTGACCCATTGTCAGTGATGATGTTGTGCGGAACTCCATATCTGAATATCAACTCTCTGATGAAACTGATTGCAGTGCAAGCATCAAGATTCTTGATAGGCTTAGCTTCAATCCATTTGGTGAACTTGTCGACTGCTGCTACTAGCACATGAGTGAAGCCGCTCCTGCCCGTTCTCAGTGGTCCAACCATGTCCAGTCCCCAAACAGCGAAGGGCCAGATGAATGGAATGGTTTTCAGGGCTGATGCGGGTTTGTGCGACATATTGGAATAAAACTGACATCCTTCACATTTGTCGACTATCTCTTTCGCCATTTCATTCGCCCTTGGCCAGTAGAATCCCGCTCGGTATGCTTTAGCCACAATGGTCCGAGAGGACGCATGATGACCACAGGTCCCCGAGTGGATATCATCAAGGATTATCTGACCTTCTTCTGGTGTTATACACTTCTGACTGACTCCAGTCGCGCTTTCTCTATACAACTGTCCCTTTATGACTGTAAAGGCCTTGGATCGATGGACGATCTGTCGAGCCTCTTCTTCGTCCTCTGGGAGTTCTTTCCTTAGGATGTATGCGATGTACGGTACCGTCCAGTCGGGAGTGATGACCAAAACTTCCATGATCAGGTCGACCACAGCTGGAACTTCAACTTCAATCGGATCCGTGGCACTTTTTGGCTGCGGGGCTTCTTCAGTGAAGGGATCCTCCTGAACTGATGGTGTGTGGATGTGTTCCAAAAACACATTGCTGGGAATGGCTTCTCTTTTGCAACCTATTTTCGCCAAATCATCAGCTGCTTGATTTTTCAGTCGAGGTATGTGATGAAGTTCTAACCCCTCGAATTTCTTCTCCAGCTTTCTCACTGCATTGCAATAACCAGTCATGGCCGGACTTCTGACGTCCCACTCCTTCATCACTTGATTAACCACCAAATCTGAGTCGCCGTAGACCATGAGGCAACGGACGCCGAGTGAAATGGCCATGCGCAACCCATAAAAGTGCTTCATATTCTGCTTCGTTATTGGAGGAATCAAAGTGGATTTGAAGAACATATCTGAGCTTATCTCCTCGGGGGGAGACCAACACTACCACGGCACCGGAACCATTCAACATTTTGGAACCGTCGAAGAACATGGTCCAATGCTCCGAGTGAACCTGAGTCGGCAGTTGTTGTTCAATCCACTCGGCGACAAAATCTGCTATGGCTTGGGACTTGATAGCTTTCTTTGCCTCAAACCTGATATCTAGAGGAAGGAGTTCAATCGCCTATTTTGCCACTCGACCAGTTGCATCTCTGTTGTGCAGGATCTCTAACAATGGAGCGTCGCTGATGACTGTAATGGAATGATCAGAGAAGTAGTGAGCAACCTTCTTTGTGGTCATATAAATCCCATATACAAGCTTCTGATAATGAGGATATCTTTTCTTCGACGCGGTCAAAACTTCAGAAACATAATATACTGGGCGCTGAACTTTGAAGGCTTTTCCTTCTTCTTCCCGCTCGACCGTAAGTACCGTACTGAGGACTTGTCCCGTGGCTGTGATGTAAAGCAGCAAAGGCTCTTTGCTGATTGGGGCAGCAAGCACCGGCTGGGTGGAGAGCGGAGCTTTGAGCTCTACAAACGATGCATCAGCTTCAGGAGTCCACTTGAACTTGTCTGACTTCTTCATCAATCGGTAAAGAGGCAATGCCTTTTCACCAAGACGAGAGATGAATCGACTTAAAGCGGCCAAGCAACCAGTAAGCTTCTGGACGTCGTGCACTCGCAAAGGACATTTCATCTGGAGTATAGTACCGACTTTTTCTGGATTGGCGTCGATTCCCCGTTCGGAAACGAGAAAACCGAGTAACTTTCCGCCAGGAACTCTGAATGTGCACTTTGATGGATTAAGCTTGATATCATACCTCCTGAGGTTGGCAATGGTCTCAGCAAGGTCAGTCAGCAGGTCGGAACCCTTCCGTGACTTGACCACAATATCATCCATGTATGCTTCCACATTCCGACTGATTTGAGTGAGCAAACACTTCTGAATCATCCTCATGAATGTGGCTCCGGCATTCTTGAGGCCGAATGGCATGGTAACATAACAAAAGCACCCGAATGGAGTGATGAAAGCTGTTTTGATCTCGTCAGGTCCATACAGACGGATCTGATGGTACCCGGAATAGGCGTCTAAAAAGACAATCGCTCACATCCCGCAGTCGAGTCGACTATCTGGTTGATGAGGGGGAGAGGAAAATGATCTTTCGGGCAGGCCCGATTGATATGTTTAAAGTCAATGCACATGCGAAGTGACTTGTCCTTCTTGGGGACCATGACAACGTTGGCGAGCCACTCGGAGTGGTAAATCTCTCGGATGAACTCCGCTGCTAAGAGCCGAGCCACCTCCTCACCAATAGCCTTTCTCTTCTGGACGGCGGACCGTCGGAGATGTTCTTTGACGGATTTCACTTTTGAGTCGACTCGTAGGCGGTGCTCAGCCAGCCCCCTGGGAAGACCCGACATGCTAGAAGGCTTCCATGTGAAGATGTCCCAGTTCTCACGGAGGAACTGGATGAGTGCTTCTTCCTATTTGGAGTCGATGTTGTTTATATATGAGTCAGAGCAGCACTGGGATCGGTCGGGTGAATGTGAGCCGGCTTCGTTTCACCAGACGACTGAAAAGCTGATTCTGTAGCGGGCTTCTTGGCTCGCAACAAATCACTCGGGTCTGCAGTCTTCTGGTACTCCTGCAGCTCCACCACTGCCATCTAAGCATCAGCGATCTTTGAGCCTTTCTGAAAACACTCTTCTGCTTTCTTTCGATTGCCCGTAACAGTGATCACACCTTTGGGACCAGGCATCTTCAATTTGAGATACACATAACATGGTCGAGCCATGAAGCGTGCGTAAGCTGGACTGCCCAAAATAGCATGATAAGAACTCTGGAAATCCACAACTTCAAACGTCAACTTTTCTTTGTGGTAATTCTTGGAATCACCGAAAACCACATCAAGAGAAATTTGGCAGAGTGACTCAGCCTTCTTCCCAGGAATGACACCATGGAAACTCATGTTGTTGGTACTGAGTCTGGACATCGGAATGCCCATCCCTTTCAACGTCTCAGCATACAGTATGTTCAAACCACTACCACCATCCATCAAGACTTTGGTTAGTCGAGTGCCTTCAACAACTGGGTCGATCACCAAAGCTTGCCTCCCAGGGGTGGCAATGTGCGTTGGGTGATCGGACTGGTCGAATGTGATGGCAGTCTGAGACCACTTCAGATAACTGGGTGTCGCCGGAGCAACCATATTCACCTCACGGTTGATAACTTTCAGTCGACTTTTGCTTTCAACATCAGCAAAAATCATCAAGGTGGAATTGACCTGGGGGTATCCATTATCACTGTCTTCCTTGTCCTCAACTTTGTCCGACTCCTTTTCCTTATCTTTGGGTTGTTTGCCCTGGAACTGCTGGATCAAGAGTTGACACTGTCTAGTGGTATGTTTCGGGTAAATGAGCTTACCCTCTTCATCTTTCTTGGTGTGGATGTGACATGGCAAATCCAACACATCATTTCCGTCTTGGTCTTTAACTTTCTTGGGGTTCTAAGGCCCTTTGGGTTTCCCCTTAAACTTTCCTTGAGTTACAGCCAAGGCTTCCCCAGGAGCAGCTGGCTCGGCTTTCCGCTTCTGTTTCCGATTGGAATTTCCTCCTCCGGTTTCTTGGGCGACTGACTTGTGCTTGCCACTCCGGAGTCGATCCTCATCTTCACCATTAGCGTACTTGGTGGCAATCTCCATCATCTGATTCAAAGACATGTCTCTGGTTCGACCGAATTTCAGATTTAGGTCTCTGTACTTGACGCCTTCTTTGAAGGCACAGACTGCTTGGTAATCAGGCACATTCTCTACCATGTAATGTAACGTGATCCATCTCTGGATGTAATCCCTCAAAGTTTCATTCGGCTTCTGCACGCAAGACCGCAGTTCCGTCAGCCCTGCCGGTCACTTGCATGTTCCTTCAAATGTGGTGACAAACACTCGGGCGAGATCTTCCCAAGTGTAAATGCTGCTGGGTGCTAATTGATTCAGCCACGCTCTGGCCGAGCCCTCCAACATGAGAGGCAGGTGCTTCATGGCCACTTCATCATTGCCACCGCCAATCTGGACAACCACTCGGTAGTCTTCAAGCCAAGTATCGGGCTTGGACTCACCACTAAACTTACTGACTCCAGTCGCCAACCTGAAGTTGGGAGGAATCATAGCGGCCCTGATGGCTCTACTAAAGCACTCTGGCCCCGAAACATGTACTCTGCTGCTGGTAGGTGCATCTCTGTCGTGACCTTCTCGTTGAGCTCTATTCCTGTCGACCAAACCTTGAACGAGAATGGATCTCGCATCAAAGCCTGGTTCCCTGGGGTCGACTGGAATCCTTCGCCCAACACTATGAGGGCGCATGTCATCCTGCTGTCGAGGCACATACGATCCACTCCTCGGGGGAGGGGTGGGCACTCGACGTCGATCGTCACGATCGAATCGGTGATCATACTGCTCACGGTTTCCGTACTGATCACGCCGGTCCCCACGTCCCTCACGCCTCAGGGGTGACCTTGGGCTATGAGCTGACTGGACTGTGTCTGCAGCAATGGATCTGCTATGAATCCTGTTCCGTGACTGAGAAACAACGGAATTCTGGTCTCCTGCTGCCCGGAGTAACGCTCTGATCTGTAGCAAGCCTCTGCCAGCCTCTGACTGGGAAGGTTGAATCGACTCTGCTATACGGGCTGCAGCTGCTAAATTCTGCATCGGAGTTCGATATACCTGCGAGGGTGGAAAGAGCTGACGTCGACTAGATTCTGGAACCCGTTGTCGCGCATGCTCATCGAGTGCTCGCTGGAGGTTCTCCAGTCGAGTGCGCTTAGCCAAGTTTGCCAGGCGCGCGTCCTCTAAGGCACGAGCCTCGGGGGTTTCTCCAACGATAGGAGTGTGCAGTGCAACCATGTTCCGGCGACGAAGTTCTTCCCTCTGCAGCAATGTGAGAGGCTCGTGGAGATATTCCTCATGGGTATGTGACGGGTTGCCTCCACCTGCGCCTCCGTCTGTGCGGGGAAAACCGGGAGGACTGCGTGGTCCATCGACCATCAGAACCTCCGCCGCCGGATCACTGCTGTCGCACTCAGATGCGGTCTCTGTGGAGCCAGTCGAACAGGCCGTAGAGGGATTCGTCGGGCTCGATCGCCGCGACTTGAGGGGTGGCCGACTGGCGTGCCACCGCGTTTCTCACCCACCGCTGAAGTCTCGACCGACCGGAGCGCTTGCGCTGGCAGGAAACAGGGAGGGGGGACAACACAGGGGCCGAACGATAATGGGTCGACGGTTGCCGCAAGAGGACGCCGCGAACGCACACGCGAAAGTGCATTGTCCCGCGGACAGGGAGTGCATCGATGTCGAGCGGAGCCTCCTGAAGTCAAGCGGAGTCGTCGGCGATGAACATGAGCGTGTCGAGACGGATCTCGCGGCCCTCCACCAAAACTCCGCCAGGAACCATAATGATTTGGATCGGAAAAGATCGCAACTCCTCCAACAAATCGCTAAGACACCGGCCCCAAGGTGGGCGCCAACTGTTGTGGTTCTAAGTCTGACAGTACTGTAGGGGGGTAGGTATGGAGAGGAAAGATCTTAGCTATGGAGTAGTTGTACACACACGAGGTTTACGAGTTCAGGCCCTTCTCAGAGGAAGTAATAGCCCTACATCTTGGAGCCCGGAGGCAGTCGACTGGATTATGTGTGTATGAATCACAGGGGTGCGAACCCTTTACACTGAGGAGGGGGGTGGCTTATATAGAGTTTGCCAGACCCCTCCGGCCCTTAGTTATGCAGGGTTTTTAGTACATTAAGGCCAGGCGTTACTGGTAACGTCCCTAATAAAGTGCTATGATGACCATAAAAGATGCTTAATGACCGACCGTTAGCGTGCGGAGTGACTTTAGGTCTCCTGGCCGTCGAGTGGTTGGATCTTGGTCGAGTGATTGCTTCTTGGTCGGGTGTCTTCAAGTCTGTCGAGTGGAACACCTCCAAGTCGATTGAAAGGTGATTTCTTCTAGAGATGTCCTTAGGTAGGGCAGTTAGGACAGGTCCATGACCCTACCCTAGGTACATAGCTTCATCACTGACCTCGTCCCAGATCAACAAAGGGAGCTAGTGGACTTCCTGCGGGCGAACAAGGAAGTGTTCGCCTGGGAGCCCAAGCAGCTAGTTGGGGTCCGAGAGAAGTGATTGAGCATCATCTGAGGGTGTTCCCCAACATGCGCCCTGTGAAGCAGAGGGCGAGGCGACAATCCATGGAGAAGCAGTCTTTCATCGTTCAGGAAACCCGCAAGCTGGAGGAAGCAGGTGTCATTCGCGAGATCCGATACCCAGAGTGGCTGGCGAACCCGGTCGTCATGCTGAAGAAAGGAGGGAATGAGCGTATGTGTGTCGACTTCACCAACCTCAACAAAGCTTGCCCTCAAGACCCATTCCCGCTGCCGCGCATCGACCAGATTGTCACCACCAAGTGTGATTTGCTATGTTTCCTGGATGCATTCTCGGGATACCACCAGATCAAGATGGCGGTGGAAGATGTGGAGAAAACAGCTTTTTTGACCCCATGCGGGGTATACTGCTACACTTGCATGCCATTCGGACTGCGCAATGCAGGAGCGAGCTTCCAGCGGCTGATGCACATCGCCTTGGGGTGGCAGCTCGGGAGAAACGTTGAGGCCTACACTGACGACATTGTGGTGAAGTCTCGGGAGGCAAGAACTTTGATTCAGGACCTGGAGGAAACCTTCGCGAGCCTGCGCCAGGTGGACTTGTGGCTCAACCCAGAGAAGTGCACGTTTGGTGTTCCTTCCAGCAAGCTACTGGGCTTCGTCGTGTCCCACAAGGGGATCGAGGCCAATCCGGAGAAGGTCAAGGCAATCAAAGACATGAGCCCACCACAAAACCTCAAGGAGATGCAGAAGCTCGCAGGCTGCGTGACTTCGCTGGGGCGCTTCATCTCCAAGTTGGGGGAGCAAGCCTTGCCGTTCAAGCTGATGAAGAAGGGTTCATTCGAGTGGACCCCCGAGGCCGATCTAGCATTTCAAGACCTCAAGGGATACTTGACCAGCCCGCCAGTGATGGTGGCGCCTCGTCCTCATGAGCCCTTGGTACTCTACCTATCTGCCACACCCCACTCCACCAGCGCGGCGCTCGTAGCCCTCAGAGAGGAGCGCCAGGTCAAGGTCCTGCCAAATGGAGCCGCCAAGCCAGATGAGGCAGCGCAACACCAAGGCGATGCTCCTGAGACTCCTAAGACAATGGCTGCCCCGGCTGGTCATCGAGCCCCTAAAGCTAGGGACCCATAGGAAACACCTCAGCCCCCGGGAGCCAAAAACTCCGTCAGCTCTCCCGCCCTCATCGAGCACCCAGTGTACTTCGTCAGCACATTGCTACGAGATGCGAGAGCACGATACCCCATGCCTCAGAAGCTCTTGCTCACGCTCCTGGTGGCCTCGCGTAAGCTGCGCCACTACTTCCAGGGTCACCACATCAACGTCATCTCAGCTTACCCATTGGAGAGAGTGCTCAGGAGCCCCAATGTTGTGGGAAGGGTCGCCGAATGGAACATCGAGCTGCAAGCGTTTGACCTGGAGTTCAACACAACCAGGGTCATCAAGGGGGCTGCACTCGCCGACTTTATGGCAGAATGGATCGACACCCCGAAGATCGAAGCAGGCAAGAACCGATCCCTCTCGCCAGGAAGTGAAGTGCGAGATGGCTGGGTCATGTACTTCGATGGCGCATTCGCACGCCAGGGCGCAGGGGCTGGAGCCGTGCTCATCTCGCCAGTCAGGACAAACTCTACTACGCCGTGCAACTCTGCTTCTAGCGGGGTGACAAGGTCTCCAACAACATCGTAGAGTACGAGGGTCTCATCGCCGGCCTCAAGGCTGCGGCAGCCCTGGGGGTGAAACGCCTCACCATCAAGGGAGACTCGCAGCTCCTCGTCAACTTCTCCAACAAGGTGTATGATCCAAAGGATGAGCACATGGAGGCATACCTCGCGGAGGTACGCAAAATGGAGAAGTAGTTCCTGGGCCTTGAGCTACAACATGTGCCTCGTGGCACCAACAAAGAGGCCGACGACATCACCAAAAGAGCATCCAAGTAGCTACCCCAAGAGCCTCGCATCTTCGAGTAGTGGCTCTTCAAGACTTCGGAAGAAGCTCTGCCTGCGGAGCTGGCACCACCTCAGGAAGAGCTCCCGTAGCCATCAGCCTCGGGAGCCCCCGCCTGTGGCCCGACCTCAGGAGCACGCCTCCTCTTAGCGCTCGAGCCTCAGGAGGGGTGCTGGATCGAGGAGTTCAGGGTGTACCTGACGCAAGGCACGTCGCCAGAGAAGGAAGAAGATGCGGAGCGTGTGGCCCGGCAGGCTACGGCGTACTGCACTCAGGACAGTGAGCTGTACAGGAAGCGTCCAAATGATGTTTCTCTATGATGCATTTCTAGGGAACAGGGGAATGAGCTGCTAGCTGACATACATGGCGGAGACTGCAGGCACCACTCTCGTAACGCACCCTAGTCGGCAAGGCTTTCCGCAGCGGGTTCTACTAGCCCACGATGCTCAACAACGCGACTGAGCTGGTGAAATCCTGCGAGGCCTGCCAATTCCACGCTAAGCAGATCCACCAGCCGGCTCAAGGCCTCCAGACTATCCCGCTCTCTTGGCCGTTCACGGTCTGGGGGCACAATATCCTGGGGCCCTTCCCTTGAGCGCTGGAGGTTACCGCTACCTCTACGTCGCCATTGACAAATTCACTAAGTGGGCGGAAGTGGAAGCCGTCCGCACCATCCTAGCCGGGTCAACAGTCAACTTCATTAAGAGCCTCGTAAGCCGATTTGGGATCCCTAATCGCATCATCACCGACAACGGCTCATAGTTCACTAGCAATATCTTCAAAACATATTGTGCTAACCTTGGAACGCAGATCTGCTACGCCTCCATGGCACATCCCACGAGCAACGGCCAGGCCGAACGCGCCAACGCGGAAGTCTTGAGGGGTACCACTGCTGCAACGTCTGCTCCAGGGCTCTTGAGGTGGGTGATCTCGTCCTGAGGAGGGTGCTCTCTAGGGAAGGGTTGCACAAGCTCTCGCCCATGTGGGAGGGCCCGTTTCGAGTCGCCCACGTCTCTAGGCCTGGCGCCGCGAGCCTGGAGACACCGGACGGGATCCCCATACACAACGCCTAGAACATCCATCACTTCTGGAAGTTCTACGCATGAAGCAAGGCTTGGTGCCTATGAAGCAAGGCCTAGTGCCTGTGAAGATCTCCGCTCGTGATACTCTCACGAAATAATGAGTGGGGCTGTACACGCCCTGGAGTCTCGGAGTGCCGCCCTCAGGCCTCAGGGGCTCCCTCCCACATCTTAGTGGCGGCACTTAGCTCCGCGCGGGTGAGAAGACAAGAAGACTAGATAGGTGCCGGACGCGGCTTTTCATTTGCTTTCTGAAGTTGGCTTGCCCCCTTTTTAGTGAGAATTTTCTTTCTATTGTTCCTTGCTGGCCTGGTTCCATTGCCTTTTTGCCTCCTTTTCTGCCCTCGGTTCCTCGTTTTTGACCCGTACTCTCCCTCGCCTGCCTCACGAGGGGGCTAGACAGGTGCCCTCGTGAGTGCGTGAGCGTTTTCGTTTTCCTGTTTTTCGCAAGGCACCCTCGCTCGAGATCGCAAGCTGGCGCACCCCTCTCAATCCGTGCCCCCCGGGTACCGCGATGCGAAGCACTGGGTCATGGCCGGTGATACATCTCTGACGTATCTATAATTTTTGATTGCTCCATGCTATATTATCTACTATTTTAGACATTATTGGGCTTTATTTTCCACTTTTATATAATTTTTGGGACTAACCTATTAACTGGAGGCCCAGCCCAGAATTGCTATTTTTTTGCCTGTTTTAGGGTTTCGAAGAAAAGGAATATCAAACGGTGTCCAAACGGAATGAAACCTTTGGAAACGTGATTTTCTCATCAGATAAGATCCAGGAGACTTGGACCCTCCGTCGAGAAAGCCACGAGGTGCTCACGAGGGTAGGGGGCGCCCCCTTAGGGCGCACCCCCTGCCTCGTTGGCCCCTCGAAGCTCCACCGACATACTTCTTCCTCCTATATATATCCACATACCCCCAAACGATCGGGGATGGAGCCAAAAACCTAATTCCACCGCCGTAACTTTCTGTATCCACGAGATCCCATCTTGGGGCCTGTTCCGGAGCTCCGCCGGAGGAGGCATCGATCACGGAGGGCTTCTACATCATCATCCAAGCCCCTCCGATGAAGTGTGAGTAGCTTACTTCAGACCTATGGGTCCATAGCTAGTAGCTAGATGGATTCTTCTCTCTTTTTGGATCTCAATACAATGTTCTCCCCTCTCTTGTGGAGATCTATTCGATGTAATCTTCTTTTTGTGGTGTGTTTGTTGAGACCAATGAATTGTGGGTTTATGATCAAGTCTATCTATGAATAATATTTTAATCTTTGCTGAATTCTTTTATGTATGATTGGTTATCTTTGCAAGTCTCTTCGAATTATCAGTTCGGTTTGGCCTACTAGATTAGTTGTTCTTGCCATGGGAGAAGTGCATAGCTTTGGGTTCGATCTTGCGGTGTCCTTTCCCAGTGACAGAAGGGGAACCAAGGCATGTATTGTATCGTTGCCATCGAGGATAACAAGATGGGGGTTTTATCATATTGCATGAAACTATCCCTCTACATCATGTCATCTTGCTTAAGACGTTACTCTGTTTTTAACTTAATACTCTAGATGCATGTTGGATAGCGGAGGATGAGTGGAGTAATAGTAGTAGATGCAGAATCATTTCGGTCTACTTGTCTCGGACGTGATGCCTATATACATGATCGTACCTGGATATTCTCATAACTATGCTCAATTCTGTCAATTGCTCAACAGTAATTTGTTCACCCACCGTAGAATACTTATGCTCTTGAGAGAAGCCACTAGTGAAAACTATGGCCCCCGGGTCTCTTTCTCATCATATCAATCTCCATCACTTTACTATTGCTTTTCTTTTACTTTGCATTTACTTTATTTACTTTGCATCTCTATACCAAAAATACCAAAAAAATATTATTTATCATCTCTATCAGATCTCACTTCGTAAGTGACCGTGAAGGGATTGACAACCCCTAAGTGCGTTGGTTGCGTTGAGCTATTGTTTTTGTGTAGGTACGAGGGACTCGAGCGTAGCCTCCTACTGGATTGATACCTTGGTTCTCAAAAACTGAGGGAAATACTTACGCTACTTTGCTGCATCATCCCTTCCTTTTCGGGGAAATCCAATGCAGTGCTCAAGAGGTAGCAGCCGGCGGTGCCTGCAACCAGGATTTGGGATAATAAGAATTTCCTAACGAATTTGTGCAATTCCCAGACGCCTTTCGAGCGTAGGAAGCCTCGCTAGGCACTAGGGAATGCGTGCCTCGCGAGGAGGAAACTACTTCAGGTGCATCAAGCTAAGTTATTCCTACGCGCCTACATAAAACACTAACACTGCAGCACGACACAAGAATGATAAACATAGCACAACCACTAGCAAGTCATAGTTGTTGTACGCCCCAGCGGTCCCCACACTTGTCTCTCTCTTAAGGCAGGAAAGAAAGGAAGAACGAAACAAAAGCGGCACGTGCTCCCGTGGCAGGTCGCGAGGACAGGCCCATGGCGCTCTCCTCAGCTCAGCCAGACCACTCCTTGCGCTTCACTGAAGCACGGCGACGAGATGACCCGCTGCAACCATTGAAGCGGGCGCGGCGGCTGGTCGTAATCGCCGCTGCTGACACTGTCGCCGGAAGAAGAGTCACCGTAGCTGGACGAGCCATGGCCGGCACCGGGGGCTAGCCCGCCGTCACTCTCGTCGCAGCCGTCGCCGAGGCCGAGCACCTCACCACCGTCGTTGTCCTCAGGGCAACACCCGACGCGGCGGCCATCTTCCCCGAACACCCTCACATAGAGGGTGCGTTGCCATCATACTTGAAGTGGAGGGAGCACCACCTGCCCAGGCCGTGCGCGTAGGCAAACATCTGCCAGCCACGGGCTAGGGCTTCATTGCCTGCAACGGAGACCTCGACCACAACCCTCGAACCCTTGCTGCAGCAGACGTCCGCCTGCAGCCAGAGATCGCCTGGACCTGTGGCTGGTAGCGTGCCAGTGAGGAAGCGCGAGAGCTGATGCCAAGTACCGTACAGGTTCTATGACCACACGGCGAACTCCGGTAGCACTTCCGCCGAATGGAAGTGTGGCCTGGGAGGTCGTGCGACCAGGCTCGACTCCCTTCGTCGACGAGGCTACCACAACCTGGGTGACTCCCACCACGCAAAGAGGTGCCACTACGACCGCGAGGGGCCACCACGGGGGTCATGGTGTGCTTGCGGGGACGGCCGCGCCCCCTGTTGGTCGGCGGTGAGCCAGGCCCCTCCTCGCGAGTCTTCCCTTTCTCTGCAGCCGAGAGCCTCTTCGCAGGCGCCATGGCTGTCACTGCCGGTAGTGAAGCAAGGAAGAAGAAGGAGCGGGGGAAGCAAAGGAAGAGATGGGTGACAGGGGCTCCGCCCCCTCTTCCCATTTATAGCCATGGGGAGGCCAACCGCCGGCCTCCATGATGTAAGGTAATAATGATCTTTTTCTGCATGCAGCAAGGACTCGACAAGTCAGGCAGTGGCCGAGGCGGCGTGGGGAAGCAGAGACGCCCACGTCCAATCAATCGCCATGCATCAAGCGGGGCCGCATGCTGTTGGGGCCAGCGGCGCTATGCACTTGCCCCTTGTGTAACATCCCCAGCATCACACTACAGTAACCCTTGGGGTTAAATTAATTATTTTGCTAAACAAGTGTTTGATCATCACTGTCTCCTATCTCTTTCTAATTCCAGCTGAATTCTAGTTCAAATTTAAGTGAAATTCAAATTTCTCAAGCATGAATTCTAAAATGTTCATCATGTGGCAAATATTCTTTTGATAATATTGGTGGTGAACCAACATTTTTACCAAGTGTTTAAGTGGCCTAAACTACTTAAAACAGTGACCTAAGCAATAAATTAAATGCCCTTTTAATTTATAAAATGTGCAAACTATTTCAAAAGTCTCACAATCTTTTTGGGGCAGTGCAGATTAATTCATTGAAATTGTTTTGTCCAGTGGCATAATTTTGCGAAGTCATTATTTGCTAAAAAGAAAATGCAAAAGCTGCTAGAAAAAAAACAAAAAAGGAAAAAAAGGAAAAGAAGGAGGCCTTTGCCCCCTGCCTCACCTCGGCTTCAGCCCAACCGAACTAGCCGACCCACTTAGCCCCCTCGGGTCGCTCTCCCTCCCTGTTCCCCTGCCTCGATCGCTACAGGGGCGGGCTCCACCTGACAGCCTAGCCGTCGACGACGAGGGAGACGATAAGAGCTGCCCTCTGGCACCTAGAGTCCTCCCCCACTCCCTCTCACCACTCGCCTCTCCCCATTCCTCTCTTCCCCTCCGCCTAGCCCAGATCCCCTTTCTGGAGCACCGTCGCCATGACCTCATCGCCGTGCTAGCTCACTTCCAACGGGCTCCATTCGCCTCTCCGACCTGCCTTGCAGCACCGCCGCCGTGGGCTGCTTCGACTCCGCCACCTAGCACACGTCCGAAGCACCTGCATCAACGCCGACGACCACTTCTTTTACCTCAGATAGTCGCCTGCCATCTCCCTCAACTCCGGCACCGTACTTCGCTCCCGACCACTCAACGAGCCACCTAGTGCTCCCTAGGTGAGCCCCGCGCCATCTCCCATCTCTCATTGTCCCTCTCCATACCCGTAGCATGCTCCCAACACCGCGCCACCATTGTCGGAGCTTAGCTCCTCCACGGTGTTCCCGGTCGTCGATGTCGTCGTTACCTTGGCCACCTGAGCACATGAACGAGATCAGGGCGCTCCTGTGGTCCGTCCAGCACCGCTCGTTCCCCCGCGCATGGGCCGTCGCGCCGGATCCTTCGAGCTCTGACCGCCACCATCCGCCATGGCCGCTGCACTCCCGTCGTCCGAGCTCACCCGTGCCCGTCTGCCTTACTCGGGCGCGTCCACGCCCTCCAGCGCGCATGCTCGACCGCTCGCTACCGCTCACGCCCCTACCGCGTTGCTCGCACTCGTGCCGCCACCTCGCCCGGTTCAGTCGCCACCTCCCCGCTCGACCTCGCTGCCGCTCCAGCTGCCAACAGCCCCAGCCAAGGCCGCAGATGGATGCGCAGCACTGCGCCCGTCCCATAGCACCCGCCCCCGCGTGAAATGATCGCCGGAATAGCGATTCCGGCGAGGTCCGACGACCCTCAGCCGTGGGAACGCTCACCGGGGCTCCCCAAGCACCGGCGCCAATGTGGCGCCCACGTGGTCGCGTCTAGGTCACTGGCAGCTGGGTCCCCTGGCCCGAGTTGACCAGTTGACCGGGTCAACTATGCTGACTGTACTCGGTTGACCCCGACAAGTGGGTACCCCTCTATTAATTAGTCTAAATACGTTATTATAAAACAACTTAATTAGTTAGACTAAATAGTCACTGGCATATGGGTCCCATTCCCTAAGTAACTCCAGTTGGTTTAATTTAGATTTTGTTAACCTATTGTGAATGACAGGTGGGTCCCATTGGTCAGGTTTGACCTGGACCAGGGGCGTTTGACTGCTGACCTCACTCTGACCTCCTGATGATGTCATTATTCCTTTTCTGTCCATTTTAGTAATTAAAGTAACTCTAGAAATGTTGAAAACTTTGAAATTTCAAAGAAAATAAACCGTAGCTCGGATGGAAAAACTTTATACATGAAAGTTGTTCAGAAAAATCCAACAAATCCGAATGCGCGTTCTGTTTGCCTTTCATATGCCTCTAACTATCTGAAAATGGAACTTTCCCCCTCCGGTCATTTGTCTGACACAGGTCCGGAACCAGGAAAACATTCCCGATTGAATTCCCGCTTCACCTATATCATGTAGTCATAAGTTAGGTCACACCAGGCACAACATATTGCTATTTTTATGCTTTGTGATGCTTTGTTTGCTTTATGTTTATTGTTTCTCCCCCCTCTTCTTTCCGGTAGACCCCGAGACCGATGCTGCCCCTGTGATCGACTACATCACCGATGACTCTTCTTCCTTCGCAACAGAGCTTCCAGGCAAGCCCCCCTTTGATCATCTTGACATTGCCCATTCCATTCTCTCATGCTTGCATTAGATTTTGCTACTGTAATTGATTGCTCCTATTCTGATGCATAGCCTGCTTTTGTAACCTGCTTATTGTTACCTACCTGCTTATCCTAAACTGCTTAGTATAGGTTGGTTAGATATCCATCAGTGACCCCCACCTTGTCCTTGTTGCCCCGCTTTATGTTCATTGACTTGATCAACGTGATCGACATCCAGGGCCCCCCTAGTTGTACGACTCTGCAGAGTTACTATCGAGTGTCGAGGGTGACACCTCATACATCACTCCTGATGAGATCTCTGTAGTGTAGCTATTCGGTCATGTTCATCGAGGGTGATTTCCTCCTTAACCACTTCCGATACGATTTTGTCATGCAACCCCTCAAGTGTGAACCTCGAGGTTGGTTCCTCTTATGTTCACCTTGATGATTACATCGAGTGGAATCCACCGAGGGTGGTTCCTCAGGGTTTCCCTTGGTGTTAGAAACACTGTTACTATGGTTACTATGACTTTACACTAAACCATGTTACTAAAGATGGGTCGGCCCTGAGGGGTGCCCGCGCGAGCTTAATTGCGAGTGATGTGGAGTCGGGATGACCTGGAAGGTGCCCGCGAGATACTTACGAGGCGTGGCCGGGCATTCTTAGCCCTTGCCGCAAGTCCTCGAGATGGGGCGACGGGGTCACATCTTTCGTGAGTCTCTGCTTGTTACCGCGTGCTCCTAATCAACTACGATTTGGATATTTGATCTGAGGGGCCTCTGGCCTAATAGCACTAACCATCACGTGCGCATAGTATGGGCGTTCTGCGGCGTATACATCAGCCGAAGCTTAATAGACATCAGCGACTGAGCGGCGCGCGCCGGGTTGGACTGCGTAAGCACATGCCTTTTTAAGGAGGTAGCTAGGTATGCTCACCCACCGCGTTCGCAATGTGCAGGAGTTCTCGGGGCGATGGCCCATGACCCCTTGGGGCATAGGTTTAGTCCGGCGGGCTGACATCTTTATTAAGCCTAGGTCGGGTTGCGGCGTATTGTTTGGCCGAGGCCGGGTATGACCCAGGAAAGTGTGTCCGTCCGGAGTTAATGGAGCGTGGTGGGTAAGTTGGTGCACCCCTGCAGGGAAGAAAACATCTATCGATAGCATGTCCTACGGTAACGGACACTTGGAGTTGTATCCAGATCGATACAACTAGATCTGGATACTTGAGGTGATAACTAGATAGTATGGCTCTGGAATTGGTTTCTCGTAGGGAGTCAAGAAAGGATCTCTGGCCGAGGTTGATAACACTGCTACTACTTTACTTTATGCCTCTCTTATCTCTTCTGATGCTGCAAGACACTTGAAGATGCTAGTCTTTGATAGGCTAGGCTTTACCCTTCTCTTCTGGCATTCTGCAGTCTAGTCTACACATACATCCCATTTCATTGACACTTATGCATATGTAGTGTAGATCCTTGCGTGCGAGTACTTTGGATGAGTACTCACGGTTGCTTTGTGTAACACCCCGGATGTAACTTGCCATATCTTCTTTTTATATTGCATTTGTGCCTATTGTCATTTTGCATTGCATTCCCATCATGTGCATTTTGTGTTTATATTCATGCATCATTGTGTGTTTATTTTTCAACCTCTAAAATTTCCCATATCATTTTATTAAAATAGGGCTTAATTCCAGGGTCCTGAGGATATTTTCATATCTCTCACTAACCTCCCCAATCCTTCTGTGCTTTTCGCTCTTTTTTCTATTTGAAGAAATAGCAAAAAGGCTAGAGAGAGAGAGAGATCAGCAGCAGTGCAGCCCAGTAGCAAAGCAGACTAGCCGTGGCCCAGGAGCGCTCCCGTATCCCATTTAGCCTGCAAGCGACAGTTGCTCCATCCTCATGTACGGCAGGACATCCAGAGGAGACACGTCGGCACTCTCGATGATTGATGGCCGGAGTTCGCCCCTAGACCCGTATAAAGTTGTCCCCGGTGCCCTAGGGTCTCCACTTGACCGATTCCCCCCTCCTCTTCTTCCCTCTCCGCCGCCAGGTGAGTCTCCACGCCCATGTCGTTGCCTTGGCCACCATGCTCGGGCTGAGCTTGAGCTCGAGCTCGGAGTAGCTCGTCGCCGCGCCTCCGACCCCCTCGGCAGCCGTGGAGAGGAACACCAAGTCCCTCTTCGTCCCCTACCACCACACCCGCACCTCACGGCCCCCGGATCGACTACCACAATGACATCTTCCTCCTCTGCTTCGCGGACAGTAGCGCCACCAAATTTAGAGCTCCCTCTCATCGGCTCTGGCTTGTCTCCATCGACCCCGTCGTGTCCTAGGGTGAGCTGAGTAATGCACCTCCCTCTCCCATCAATCCCATGGCATGTAAGCACTCATAGGACTCGCCAGATCCGTGTATTTGCTGCTCCCACAGTGCTCCGACGAAGTATGAAGATTTCTACCATGTGTGTACCTGCTGTAGCACGCCCGTGCGTCCATGCTCTCCGGTTCTCGCCTAGCTGCGTTCTCCTCGCTACACTTACCCGCTCGCATGCAGCCCGCATGCCACAACCACCATGGCCGCATGGCAAGTACATGCATTGCCTTTGCCTGCTCTCGTCCACGCACACACGCAACTTGCGTTCCGCAAGCTCGTGCTCGAGTGTTTGCACGCGCACCACCGCACCGACACTCCCTTGCACATCCCGCAGGCTCGCCGCTATCCTGTAGCTGCAGCCGTCGCTGCCCTACTCGACACCATCACTCGCCTCCATTATCATCCAACCATGGCCAAGAGCTCGTCCTGATGGACTCGGTTCAACTGGACTTCGCCTCATTTTATTCCGCAAAAAGAGCTACAGGCACACTGGTCAACCTACCTCTCTCCCATCCAGGAGACCCAAGTTCCAATCCCACCGGGCGCAAGCCCTTTGATTTCTTTTTTTGCCTATCCCTATAACAGCCGACCCCCACGTGTGATCCTCTAGCACTCCCTCCCTCCTTTTATAGTTTTTTTATTTTAACCAGCGTATCCCAAATCTAGAAAGCTGCCACTTTCCTTTTCAGGGAGGTCCATTTCTGGACATTCCAAAACTGACAGTTTTCTGTTCTGTTAGATTCCATTTTAGGTAGGTTCTAACTTAATGCACTTATGGTTGCTTTTCTACAGCAACCCCCACATAGTATATATGTTTTTGGGTAGAAAAATCCAATCAATCCAGTGGTGGCATTAGTTTTTGCATTTGAACAAGTTCATGAACGTGGCATTTTACATCATGATGTTGTTTTGTCATTTTTGTGTGATTTATTTCAAGCATGCTATGAAGGTGTTTGGCACAAGGTTAGCTTCATTTTCATGCCTACTCCATGCTAGTATTTATTCCATGTATTTTAGTGCCCTGTGATGAGTGACACAAGCATGCCAAGTTGCTATCATAATTTGTTTTTACCATGTCCTGTTGTTTTTCACCAAGTTTGGAACTGTTAATAAAACTTGATGTGTTTACATGGGTTCCATCATATCTTATGTGCCTTTTTGGCTCATGTTCAGTAAGGGAGTTTTGTTCTATGCATTTAGTAGAATGATGCCATGCCTTTGTTTACCATGATATGTTCCTGTAGCATGTTGTTAGCTAGCTCTAAACATTGCTTCTTGATGTTGTTTTTGGCATGTTAGTATTTTCACTAAGTCTATGTGATAGAGGCAAAGGTGTCCCGGTGTTTCGATGAGATGGTGGCTATCATTTTCTATGGAAGTCGACCTTGACGATTCGACTACGATCGTGCGACACGTCGCGCCTTAGCAA
This sequence comes from Triticum aestivum, assembly GCF_018294505.1. Taxonomy (NCBI): domain Eukaryota; kingdom Viridiplantae; phylum Streptophyta; class Magnoliopsida; order Poales; family Poaceae; genus Triticum; species Triticum aestivum. Next base: position 194,346,400 of record NC_057806.1, read on the forward strand.
TCGCTAAACCAACTTCCGAGGGTTATTCAGCACGCCGGAGCACGATCAACGTGACCACGAAGGTCTGTTTCCTGCGAGCAAACGAAGAACAAGCAAGAAACTAAGATTGCAATCTGAATATTGCGAATATAAGATGAAAGCTTTATTGATCAAGGTGGGGTTCTATGACGCCTTGGTCTGGTCGTTGAACACAAACGAAGTACGCGAAGTTGCAGCTATGGCGAACTTTTAAACCCAAACCCTAAATGATGCCCTAAGGGTTGTATATATGGAGGAGAGAGGGGGAATTTCATGGCCCTTGGTGGAGGGGTCCAAAACCAACCCTAACTCTTGTTTCCCCACACATACGGACTCTAAAAACAGCCTATACTTAAGTACTTCGAAAATAATTGGGCCTGGCCCAATAATAAGGTGACGCAGCACCTAAAATAGTTTTTCTGGACGAAATTTATGAAGTGGCATCCTGTATATTTCGTCCCATGCTTCATGCACTCATTATGGTGGCTTCAGAGTCCTGGAATCATCACTTGTAACTCCGTTCTTGTTCCCCTAGCGCATGCCATCATCTCCATGCTTGAACTTGCTCCAAGGTTCATCTTTCTTGTCCAAGCTAGGCCCTTCATTTGTAAGCAAAACAAATGTATCCAATTTTGGCAGCATCATATTCTCATGAATATTAGAATCGTTACCAAGAAACGAAAGTACCTGATAATTCAATTGGCGTGCGCGAGCTCTAGTAATCGGTCCAGTATGTATAGCAGCAGGGGCTGTGAGTGTAACAATGGTATTGATGTCCTCATTATCCTCCCCTTCTTGAAATGAAGTCGTCCTCAACGAAAGTTCATCGTCCTCACCCAAAAAAGGCTTCAAATCTGCAATGTTAAAAGTGGGACTAACCCCAAAATCTGCAGGCAGCTCAAGTTTATATGCATTATCATTTATTTTCTCTAACACCTTAAAAGGACCATCAGCACATGGCATTAGCTTTGATTTGCGCAAATTAGGAAATCTATCCTTACGCAAATGTAACCAAACAAGATCTCCAGGTGCAAACACACCATGTTTTCTACCCTTATCTCCAGCAAGTTTATATTTAGCATTCATACGCTCAATGTTTTCCTTAGTTAACTCATGCATTTTTAAAATCAATTCAGCATGTTCTTTAGCATCAAAATTAACCTTCTCCGAAGATGGAAATCAATAGGTGCACGAGGTAGGAAACCATACACAATTTCAAAAGGGCACATCTTAGTAGTAGAATGCAATGAACGATTATAAGCAAATTCAATATGAAGCAAGCAATCTTCCCGCATTTTCTTGTTATTCTTCAAAACAGCCCTAAGCATAGTAGACAATGTTCTATTGATTACTTCAGTTTGTCCATCAGTTTGGGGGTGACAAGTAGTACTAAAAAGCAGCTTAGTCCCCAACTTAGCCCATAAACATCTCCAAAAGTGGCTAAGAAATTTAGTATCACGATCTGAAACAATAGTATTTGGCACACCATGCAAGCGAATAATTTCACGAAAGAACAAATCAGCAATATTAACTGCATCATCGCTTTTATGACATGGTATAAAGTGTGCCATTTTCGAGAACCTATCCACGACAACAAATATGCTATCCTTCCCCTTCTTTGTCCGAGGTAAACCTAAAACAAAGTCCATAGATATATCCTCCCAAGGAACACTAGATACAGGCAAAGGCATATATAAACCATGAGGATTGAGTCGTGACTTAGCTTTTTGACATGTAGTGCAGCGAGCAAGAAAACGCTCAACATCTTGTCTCATCTTTGTCCAAAAGAAATGTGTAGCAAGTATATCCTCCGTCTTCTTGACGCCAAAGTGTCCCATTAATCCTCCTCCATGCGCCTCCTGCAACAACAAAAGACGAACGGAGCTAGCCGGAATGCATAACTTGTTAGCACGAAACACAAATCCATCGTTAAGAACGAACTTGTTCCAAGTTCTCCCTTCCTTACAATTCTGCAATACATCTTTAAATTCAGCATCATGAACATATTGTTCTTTGATGGTCTCCAAACCAAATATTTTAAAGTCAAGTTGTGAAAGCATAGTATAACGACGAGACAAAGCATCAGCAATAACATTTTCTTTACCCTTCTTGTGTTTAATGACATAAGGGAAAGTCTCAATGAATTCAACCCATTTAGCATGTCTACGGTTCAGTTTTGCTTGACTTTTAATGTGTTTCAAAGATTCATGATCAGAATGTATAACAAATTCCTTGGGCCATAAATAATGTTGCCATGTTTCTAAGGTCCGAACAAGAGCATATAATTCTTTATCATAAGTAGAATAGTTCAGACTAGGCCCACTCAATTTTGCAGAAAAATATGCAACATGTTTGCCATCTTGTAATAACACACCTCCTAATCCAATTCCACTAGCATCACATTCATGCTCAAAAGTCTTATTGAAATTAGGAAGTTGGAGTAAAGGATCATGTGTCAACTTATCTTTCAATACCGCGAAGGCTTCTTCCTGTGCGATACCCCAAACAAAAGGCACATCCTTCTTTGTAAGCTCGTTGAGAGGTGCAACAATGGTGCTGAAATCTCTCACAAAACGCCTATAGAAACCAGTGAGACCAAGGAAACTCCTCACTTGTGTGACCGTTTTGGGCTGCGGCCAACTCTCAATAGCTTCAATCTTGGCTTTGTCAACTTCAATTCCCTGTGGAGTAACAACATAGCCAAGAAAAGATACTCGGTCGGTGCAAAAGGTGCCTTTCCAAGGTTACCAAACAAACGTGCATCACGTAGAGCAATAAAAACAGCACATAAATGTTTCAAATGTTCCTCCAAAGATTTGCTATAAATCAATATGTCATCAAAGTAAACTACCACAAATCGTCCAATGAAAGCACGTAAAACTTCGTTCATTAACCTCATGAAAGTACTAGGTGCATTAGTTAACCCAAAAGGCATGACTAACCACTCATATAATCCAAACTTAGTTTTAAATGCTGTTTTCCATTCATCTCCCAATTTCATACGAATTTGATGGTATCCACTATGCAAATGAACTTTGGAGAATATTGTAGAGCCACTCAATTCATCAAGCATATCATCTAGCCTAGGAATAGGATGACGATAACGAATAGTAATATTATTAATGCCTCTACAATCAACGCACATACGCGACGTACCATCCTTTTTCGGCACTAAAATGATAGGAACAGCACAAGGACTAAGGGATTCGCGTATATAACCTTTTTCGAGCAGTTCTTGTACTTGACGCATAATCTCCTTCGTCTCCTCTGGATTGGTACGGTATGGTGCACGGTTGGGTAATGATGCACCAGGAATTAAGTCAATTTAATGCTCAATCCCTCGAATTGGTGGTAATCCCGATGGCACGTCTTGTGGAAAAGCGTCAGTGACCTCCTGCAAAATGTTAGTGACAGCAGGAGGAAAAGAGGAAGGCACGTCCTCGAATGAAAATAATGCCTCTTTGCACACAAAAGCATAGCAAACAGATTTGCTAAAATCTAGATCACCAATATCAGATATGGTGGCAAGTAAACATGAACTTTTCAATTTAATTTCAGAAGCAACACTAGATTGTTTATTATTAGGCTGCATTTGTTGCTCAAATTCTTTTGCCACAATCTGATTTTCACTCTTATTTTTCTCCTGTTTTGCTTTATTAGCTCTATTAATATCATCTTTCAAAATGGAATCAGGAGTCATAGGAAGCAACGTAATATTTTTATCCTTATGAACAAGTGTATACTGATTGTTTCTACCATGGTGTACAGAATTTTTATCAAATTGCCATGGTCTACCAAGTAACAAGGAACATGCTTGCATAGGTACCACATCACAATCAACATAATCAGCATATGTAGAGATACTAAAATGCACATGAACAGTACGTGTTACCTTAACCTTGCCGCTGTTCTTGAACCATTGGATGTAGTAAGGATGTGGATGTGGTCTTGTGGTGAGAGATAGAATCTCCACCATCTCCATGCTAGCCAAGTTATTGCAGCTCCCTCCATCTATGATGACGCGAACAGAATGTTCCTTCACAACTCCCTTTGTATGGAACAAATTATGCCTCTGATTTTGCTCAGCTTGTGTAACCTACACACTCAAAACACGTTGAGAAACTAAACATTCATACCTGTCAGCATCTTCAGCAGCCATGTATTGCGTATCATGATCAGAAGCATCTCCACCGTGTTCTTCACGTGTAATAAGTGCCAAAGTCTCCTCATCATAGTCACTAGCGGACTCATACCCACCATCCTCAGTAGCAATCATCACACGCTGAGATTGGCATTCTCTCGCAAAATGTCCTCTTCCCTTACAACAATGACAAATAATATCACTTGTGTGCCCTGTTGATGCCATGGAAGAAGAAGAGATCCGCGCAGGTCCAGCACGTGTGCTCTTGGCAGATAGTGGTGGTTGTGCCTGCTTTCTTGTATCACGGCTGGAGGTGGCACCTGATGGAGGTGCTGGTGGAATGGAAGTAGAGGATGCACGTGGTGTCCATGATGAAGATCGACCTACAGAAAAGTTAGTTTGCGCCAATGTCTGTCGATCCTGCACTTCACGTTCAGCTTTACAAGCAAGATGGAATAAACGAGTGATATTATTATACTCCTTATACTCTAGGATGGTCTGAATCTCTCTATTTAATCCACCCATAAAACATGCAAGCATAGCTTCATTCTCCTCAACAATACCACATCTAATTATGCCAGTTTGTAATTCCTGATAATATTCTTCTACAGAATTTTTTCCTTGTCTTAAACGCTGCAATTTTTGAAGTAATTCATGTTGATAATATGGTGGAACCCAACGAGTACGCATAGCAGTTTTCAAAGCATCCCAAGTAGCTGGAATAGGATATAATCTACAATGCTCAGACCACCAAACAGATGCAAAACTAGTGAATGCACAAACAGTAGCAGGAACACGTCTCTCCTCGGGATATTGTAAACATGTAAATTGTTGTTCAGTTTCTAACTCCAAAGTAAGATATATATCAGGAACATATCTACCCTCAAATGGTGGAATATTCAATTTTAGTTTATGGAGATGGTCATGATCTCGTACCTGAGGGTGAGCCCTACCATTGCCATTATTTGCATGTGGACGACCTGGTGGTTGCTGTGCTGGTGGTGGCACGTAGTTCTGATTTTGATCAACCTCATCCTCGTAATCTCCGGCAAAATCATCCTCCTCCGCATCAACAGCAGGAGCCACAGAAGTATCAACAGCAGCACCAATAGTTTGGCCAGGTGCAAGAGGGAGACGGCTCGCTCAGCGGAGGGCTGTTTCACGATGTGTAGGTAGTCGTCGTTGTTGTTCTTGTAGAGGTGTGTTAGGTGCAGTCGGTGGTGGTGGTGGAAGACACGCGAGCAATTCATTAAACATGTTATCGAGCTTTGTTCCGAACATCTTCTCCATGCCATCTACCTTCTCCATGGCCTATTCAAATCTGTTTAGCACATCTTGCACCTGTCCACTCATCATTTGCTGAAATTTATCATGCAACTCCTTATTCGTCATGTTCTCCCAGTCAGTCTCGTCGGCTTGTGATCCTGCGATGGTTAGCAACAATAGAAACACACAAGAATATGATCCTACAAACTACTAACAAGAGGTGGTGGTGGTGTCACAAATCCGTCAAGCAAATCTCAAATTCTTACCAGTTCTTACCCAGCAGCAGGCGGTGATCGGCAACCGTCGTAGTCAAAACTCTCAAAGCTTGGATAGAGCGATTACCAGGGAGAGTCAAATGCACGACGTAGATGTAGGTGGAGCTGGGAAGGCTTATAATATGGTAGCAAAAAGGGTCAGCAATAATCAATTCAGAGATGCAAATTTGAATAAACGCTCAACGATGGTATTGTGCTGGTCCTAGGCTAGACCGTGCTAGAGACGCGAGCCTAGAACACTAACAAAATCACGGCGCTGCACGTAAACAATGGAGGAGCACACTCTAATTTTTTTTTTTTCACTTTTTTTTGCACTTTTTTTCCTCTTTTTTTTGCTCCGCAACAAATTTTTTTCGAAAAAGTCTACAAATGGTCTAAAAACTGCCTAGCTAGAATTTTCCAGACTTAGTTTTTTTTTAGTTTGGAACTATTTTTCTTCTATGGGTAGCACGGAATCTCAGGAGTCCTACTCTGTCACGACTCGGAGTATGGCGTGATCTGGAACTCGAAAATAAAGCAACAAATACTGGACTCGGACTGGTGGTGGAGATGAAACTAGTGGAACTCAGACTATGGTGGTATATCTGGACTCGGATTGGTGGTGGTATATGGCGATGGTATATCTAGACTCTGATTGGTGGTGGTATATGGCGATGGTATATGTGGACTCGGATTGGTGGTAGTATATGGCAGCGGCGATGTATATGGTGGGGTGGTGGTATATGGTAATGAAGATGACGATGGTGCGGCGGCGGTGTGACAACCTGTGAACAGATGTCAGGACCCCGACTCGATGTCACATCGATCTAGCTGGTAACACCTCATATCACTTTGCGGCCTCACGCACGGTATCCCCACGGGTGTCGTCTTACCTTTTTCCCGGGACCGTTTGCGCCTTTTGGCTCACGTATATGATAGTGTCGCTAGCATCCATATGATAAAGAGCCCGGGCTGACATGACTAGTCGTAAACCCAAAGTGGCACAGACTTACAGGGACAGGCATCCATGACCCAGCTTCGAACGTGTCGGTCATCAGCAAGTGGGTCCGGGCTGTAGCACTGGGCTAGCAGGACTCCGGTAAACCGGGCTGTAGCGGGCTAACAGGACTCCGGTACTCAAAGCGTGACATTTCCCCGAAGGGACAGACACAGGAACGAAGAAGGACACATGCCGGCCAGCCTAAGTGTTCCAGAGTAGTAGCAAGCTACCATGGCTCAGCGGTAACACTAGGAGACATTTCCCGGTAAGAGAGGCTACTAAAGATAAACAACTAGATAGTCAGATCCCACACATACCAAGCATTTCAATCATACACACATTATGCTCGATATGTGCAAATACAACGAAGCATCACAACATGACTCTACGACACAAGTACTTTATTTAAGGCTCAGGGAGCCATACATAATATACACACAAAGTTACGGGTCTCACGACCCAACATACAAGTTATACAATCATACAAGCCAACAGCGGAAGTAACTTGTCTGAGTACAGACAACTAGTAAAATAAAAGAGGCTTGGAAAGCCTGGCTATACTATGTGGTCCTCCACAAGCTCAGGGTCACCACCTGGGTCTTTAGCCTACTCGTTGATGTCAACGTCTACATAGAACCCATCAGAAGGGGTTGCAGCGTCTTCTGTAAAAATGTAGATTATAGCAACATGAGTACAAAGGTACTCAGCAAGACTTACATCAGATCCTACGTACATGCATAGTATCAAGAAGGGTTGGTGGAGTTATTGCAGCAAGCCAGCTTTGACTCTTGGCTAGACTATCCTACGATACTCCATTTGAAATAGTTTTGCGCACACGAGTCCACCATTCACCACTTCAATACACTACCGAGGATCCACCTCCGTCTTCCTACGGAAGAGCCATCCTCGGCACTCACACTTATCTTGAGGCTTTTAATAGTTTCCATTTACTTGTCTATGAACTGTATAGGCAACCAAGTAGTCCTTTACCACGGACGCGGCTATTCGAATAGATCATGTTAACCCTGCAGGGGTGTACTTCTTCATACACGCTCTCACCACTTATCGTCGTTTACACGACATGTACTCGGCAACCTTCAAGCGGAAGCCCAACGTGGGTGTCGGCCACGACCTACCTAATCACCTAAGCTTCCAGTCCAGGTTTATCGCCTATTCGGGTTCCATCCGCAGGGAGTCCGGCCGAGATTTCCCATACGGCCCCGAACGATGTGAACAGGGTTCCCGAGATACCTAACGGGTATTCGGTACACCCGGCCACGTACCTACCGCATCACAGCCCACCCCTACGGTCAGCGCTGTCCACGGCCTCCAGTAGGCTACAAACACCAGAAACTAATTGCAACTCCTGGACGGAGAGCTAGGGTGAATAAGAAGTCGAGAGGGTCCATTGGTTTCGGGCCCAATGCATGGTAGTAGCTGATTCTTAAATCACACATACAGATCTCAGTGCTTAAGGTCGGCTTCAATGAAACAACCCACCATGTACTCCTACATGGCCTCTCATCGATACCTTTACCAAATCGTGTTCACCACACCACTCTCATTACCGACATAATCATTTCACTCTAGCCCATCACCCAGATGAACCAGCCCTGACACGACTCTAAGCATAGCAGGCATAGCAAGGTAGGAACAACACATACATATGGCTCAATCAACTCCTACACATGCTAGTGGGTTTCATCTAGTTACTGTGGCAATGACAGGTCATGCAGAGGAAATGGGTTCAACTACCGTAGCACACAGCAGTTTGAATCGCGTTGTCTTAATGCAGTAAAAGAGAGCAGGAGCGAGAACATGGGATTGTATCGATATGATCAAATGGTTGGTTGCTTGCCTGATGGTTCGTTGCACGGATACGATTCCTCGTTAGGGTAATCACGGTACTCCTCGGGGACAGATCCTGTCGCAAAGGATAACGATACACAGGCATCACCAAACAATGTGCAACAATATGATGCATGCACAAAACATGGCAATATGAGTGTGTTGGGCTAATGCAACTAAAACCAGATGTGTTTGAGCAAATTTGAATCAAAGATTCAAATTCCAAATTCAAATATGGCCTTTTAAAGTGCCTTTTCTTGTTCTGATTGAAACATCAAGTTAACTTGTTTGATCATGCATGAAAATAGTACAGATGGATAGATTGGATTTTTCTGATCATTTTTCATATATTATTTGTCCAAATTGGAGTTACAGAATAAAAGTTATGAATTTTTGAAGTTTAAATAATATTCTGGAATTTCCTGATTTAAATTAAATTCAGAATATCATTTACTGCGTCAGCCTGACATCACAGTGACATCAGCAGGTCAACAGGGCTGGCTCAGGTCAAACCTGACGTGTGGGGTCCACACGTCAGTGACCAGGGGCTAAACCCGCGTTGACCCCGGGCTGGTTAGCTTTGACTAACCCCTGGGGCCCACTTGTCAGCGTCAGTAGGTGGTGGATTAGTGGCTAATTAACTAGGCCACGTCAGCTCGCCGGAGTTCTGGCCGGCGGCGACCAACAGTGCGGCGGCGATAGTGGTTTTGGTCGTTTCGGCCACCAAATGGAACGTGGCGACCACCGGAGTGAAGCTGAGGACGACCCGCGGCTCTTGGCGGAGTCCGTTGGGGTCGGGGTGGCCGGAGCTGACGGCGGTGAGCTCGGCTGCGGCCGCCGGGGTTCGGTCGTGCGCGGGATTGGTGCTGGAGCTCGAAGTCGAGCAAAGTGAGGCGCTAGGGATGCTCTACGGGTTCTTGTGAACGTGTTGGACTCGCCGGGGTGACCAAATGGTCACCGGAGCTGCGTCGACGGCGAGCTCGGCGACGGCGGAGGTTCGGCCGAGGTGGGGATGCAGCTACGGTGAGGGAACGAGGGGAAGGAGAGGGGGAAACGGCTCGGGGGCTCACCGCGGTTGCAGTGGGCGTCGAAGCGGGCTCGGGGACGCGCTGGAGACGGCGAATTCGTCGGCGACGGTGGTCGGAGCCCGAAGAGGGGAACGGCGACGTGGCGGCGATGCAGGGCTTCCGGGGACTCGTGGAGCGGTGGGGAGGAAGAGGGAGTTGTGGCGAAGCTTCTGAGCTACTCGGGGGAGCGAGGGGTGGCCGGAGGCAGTGGCTAAGGCGAACGGCGGCGACGGTGTGCTTCGGCCGAGAGCGAGAGAGAGCGAGGGAGAAACGGGGGAGAGTGAGCGAGAGCAGGGGGGATCGGGACGGGCTGCGGGCGTCGTCCACGCGGCCAGGAGGGCGTCGGCAAGCAGGAGGTGGCCGCGCGGCCGCGCGCGCGCGAGCACGCAGCAGCTTCGGGGCGTGGGGAGGAAGACGACGGGGAGCTACAGTGCTGGGCTGGCTAGCTGGGCCGGGCTGAACAGGGAGGAGCCCAGGTAAGCTTCTCCCTTTTAGTTTTTTTCTGTTTTCTGTTTTATTTAATATAACTGCAACTTTGTTGAATTAAATAAAATACCTTGGCAACTCCAAAATTCACCAAACTACTCCTGGCTCATAGTTGGATTATTTCCAACATGAAACATTTTAGTTTGGAGATATTTGAGCATTTAAATATTTTATATTATTTTAAATGCCCAAATTCAAATAGTTATGATTTAACTCAAGAACCCTAGGATGGCCTAGAAAAGTGTGCACCATTTTTGGCAGAGGTTCTGAACCAAGGCAAAAATGATGGGCATTTTAGAAGGGCATTTCAGGTTCATTGAAAATTTGTTTTAGTAACCCTAGTTGGTTTTAGAGGGGACTGGGGGTTCTGTCATCCCCATTTCAAGTTTCTGATGAAAAAGTAAACATGATGCAACACTCTAATGCATGACTAGCTAGGGTGTGACAACTCACCCCCACTCAAAAGAATCTCGTCCCGAGATTTGGGTTCCTCCGAGAAGAAGGCGGGATACTCGAGTCGAAGACGATCCTCCCTTTCCCAAGTTGCTTCATCTTCAGAATGGTGCGACCATTAAACCTTGAGAAACTTGATATTATGACGTCGCGTGGTACGCTCGGCTTGATCGAGGATACGAATGGGGTACTCCCGATATGTAAGATTATCTTGGAGATCAAGCGTTTCGTGGTCCACTTCACGGATAGGATCCGAGAAGCAACGCCTGAGTTGAGAAACGTGGAAGACATCGTGAACTCTGGAGAGTGCGGAGGTAGTTCCAACTGGTAGGCAACTTCTCCTCGTTTGGCAAGAATGCGAAAAGGTCCAATGTAACGAGGAGCCAATTTGCCTTTGATACCGAAACGATGGGTTCCCTTCAGAGGGGTGACCCGAAGATAAGCCTTCTCGTCAACCTCGAAGGTCATAGCCTTATGTTTTCGGTCATATTGACTCTTTTGACGGGATTGGGCTGTTTTCAACTTTTCACGAACGATACGAACTTGTTCTTCTGCTTCCTGAATCATATCCGGGCCAAAGAATTGTCTTTCCCCGGTCTCTGACCAGTTAAGGGGTGTTCGACATCGTCGTCCATAGAGAACTTAAAAAGGGGCTTTACCCAAGCTAGATTGATAGCTGTTGTTGTAAGCGAATTCGGCAAATGGAAGGCACTTCTCCCAGTCCATTCCGAACGAGATAACAGAGGCTCGAAGCATGTCTTCTAGAATTTGGTTGACGCGTTCCACTTGACCACTTGACTGAGGGTGGAAAGCGGTGCTAAAGAAGAGACGAGTTCCCATAGCGTTTTGGAAACTTTCCCAAAATCGAGAGGTGAAAAGACTTCCTCGATCCGAATTGATTTCCAAAGGAACACCATGGAGGGACACTATTCGGGAGATGTATAAGTCTGCCAGCTGACTAGCGGTTATACTCTCACGAACAGGTAAGAAATGAGCTACTTTGGAAAGACGATCGACCACGACGAAAATAGCATTATTCCCTCTTTTGGTCCGGGGAAAACCGGTAATGAAATCCATACCAATCTTATCCCATTTCCATTCAGGAATAGCTAAGGGTTGAAGGGTGCCAGCAGGCCGTTGATGCTCTGCTTTTACACGACAACAGACGTCGCAATTGGCAATATACTGAGCAATTTCTCTCTTCATCCTAGTCCACCAGAACCTCTGGCGTAGGTCCTGATACATCTTAGTACTACCGGGATGAATGGTGAGAGGAGATTCATGAGCTTCCTTAAGGATCAATCGCCTCAGGTTGCGCACCTTGGGAACCACTAGTCGATCCCCGAAGTATACGACTCCTTGATCATTAACGGAGAAACAATTCGCAATTCCTTTCTGAATGTTTCTCTTGATGCGGGAGATTCCCGGATCTACCTTCTGTGCTTTGATAATTTGATCCGTAAGGGTAGGTTTTGCCACCAAGGTGGAGAGAAAACCTTGAGGTACAATGTGAAGGTTAAGCTTCCGAAATTCCTCATGGAGAAGCGGTTGACTTTGTTGTAACATCAGGTTGTTACAATAAGATTTACGACTTAGCGCATCAGCCATGACGTTGGCTTTCCCTGGGGTATAGGTTATTCCTAAGTCGAAGTCTGTGATCAATTCAACCCAACGTCTTTGCCTGAGATTCAGATCCGGTTGGGTGAAGATGTACTTCAGACTTTGGTGATCAGTGAATATTTCGCAACGATTACCGAGGAGGTAATGTCGCCAGGTTTTAAGTGCATAGACTACGGCTACAAGTTCTAGATCATGAGTAGGATAATTCTCCTCATGTGGGTGCAACTGCCGTGAAGCGTAGGCAATTACGTGTCGATCTTGCATGAGAATGCAACCTAGTCCTTGTCGCGAGGCGTCGCAGTAGATAACAAAGTCCTTGGAGAAGTCTGGCGGTACCAGTACGGGAGCAGAGGTCAGGCGTCTTTTCAGTTCCTGAAAGCTGTGCTCACATTGTGGAGTCCATTCGAACTTCTTATCTTTCTTGAGGAGTTCGGTTAGAGGTTTAGCAACTTTGGAGAAGTTCTCGACAAAGCGACGACAATAGCTCGCTAAGCCTAGAAAACTCCGAACTTGCTTGACCGATTCGGGTGGAGTCCAATCAAGGACGGCTTGAACTCGCTCAGGGTTAACCGCAATACCTTTACCAGATATTACATGACCCAGATAGGTCACTTCTGGCAACCAGAATTCACATTTAGAAAATTTGGCATAAAGGCGATGCTCTCGAAGTTTCTGCAACACTAGTCTTAGATGTTCGGCATGTTCTTCCTCGTTCTTGGAGTAGATGAGTATATCATCGAGATAAACTACGACGAATTTATCCAAATACTCCATGAAGATTGAGTTCATTAACCGAGAAAAGGTGGCTGGAGCGTTGGTTAAACCGAAAGACATGACGGTGTACTCGTATTGGCCGTAACGAGTAACAAAGGCCGTTTTAGGAATGTCCCCGTTTCTGATTTTGATTTGATGGTAGCCCAACCTCAAATCCATCTTGGAGAAGACTGAGGATCCAGCGAGCTGATCATACAGATCGTTGATCCTGGGAAGCGGGTATTTGTTCTTGATTGTGACCAAATTGACAGGTCGGTAATCTACAACCATCCGGTCCGTACCATCCTTCTTCTTGACGAATAGGACGGGGCAAGCCCACAGAGATGAACTAGGGCGGATGAAACCCTTTTTCAAGGATTCATCGAGTTGCTTCTTAAGCTCGGCTAGTTCTAGGGGTGCCATCTTATAAGGTCTTCTAGCAATCGGAACGGTTCCTGGAATGAGGTCTATTACGAACTCAACATCCCTGTCAGGTGGAACCCCTGGCAATTCCTCTGGAAAGACATCCGGAAAATCACGGACTACCGGAACGTCCTCAAGGTCTGGCAAAGGACTGGCGTTAAGAGAATATAACTGCCGCTTGGCTATTCGGGTCAAGACGTTGACTATCTTTCCCGAAGGATGGGTGAGTTGAACAGTCCTAGAGAAGCAATCAATTTTGGCATGATGAGCTGACATCCAGTCCATACCCAAAATGATATTAATGTCTGAAGATTTAAGGGCTATCAAAGATGCAAGGAAGACAAGTCTATCGACTTGGATTTCATTCCCATAACTTACCCTAGAGGTCTGCCATCTAGACCCAGGGGTAGAGATTTCCATAGTGGACGGCAGATCACAGAATGCAACGTTATGCAAACGAGCATAATTTTCAGATATAAAGGAATGAGAGGCTCCTGTATCGAAAAGAACAGATGCCGGGTGGCAATTAACAAGAAGCGTACCGAGAACGACGTTGGGATCTTCTTGAGCTTCTTCGGCAGAGACACAGTTGACATGGCCACGTGAAGCGGTGACCGGTTTAGCGTGGAACACTTTTCCTGTCGGCTTGCCACGGCCAACAGCTTTAGCAGATTGATTGGGGTTGGTCTGGGGGCACTCACGCATATAGTGACCAGATTCCCCACACTTGAAACAGGTCACGGAACTGGTACGTGGAGGAGCATTATTGATTGGACCCCCATAGGGCTTGGCCGGTGCAGACTGTTGAGCGGGGCGAGGCGCCTGGAAAGATGGCCTCGGTGTGAACCTGGGTGGCAAGGCGGTGTTGGGTACCCACACGCGGCGCTTCTGAGGACCAGCACCGGATGAGGAACCCATGTCACGTCCATGCTTGCGTGTTGCGTCATAGTCAGTCTGACCAGTTTCAGCACTGATGGCTTTGTTGACAAGTTTCGAAAAAGATGTGCACTCATGCAGGCGGAGGTCGCGGCGAAGCTCAGGACTAAGGCCCTTACGGAACCTTGCTTGCTTCTTGGCGTCAGTAGACACTTCCTCAGCTGCATATCGGGCGAGCTTACCAAACTCTCTGCTATAGGCATCCACGGAAAGTCGGCCTTGGGTGAAATTGCAAAATTCTTCACGCTTACGGTCCATGAGACCCTCCGGAATGTGATGTTCACGGAAAGCCTCGCTGAACTCAGCCCAAGTAGTGACATGGCCCGCTGGGCGCATAGCTCCATAATTCTCCCACCATAGACTGGCGGGGCCTTCAAGATGATATGCGGCAAAGGTGACCTTGTCAGCCTCCGCTACCAGCGCGGAACGCAGCTTGTGAGAAATACTGCGAAGCCAGTCATCAGCGTCGAGAGGCTCGACGGAGTGGTGGAACGTGGGTGGATGCAATTTGATAAAATCGCTGAGTGACACCACGTTAGCCCTCTGATGGTGTGCTGTATTCTGTTCAATACGCTCCAACAAACGGTTTGTCTCCCGCTTGTTTCTCTCAGCTTCCATCATCACCTCGGCTAGTGAAGGAGGATGAGGCAGATTTTCATTCCTGGCTTCACTGCCTTCGGCCTGCTCTTGAGAAGCAGGGTTGGCGCGCGTGTTGACCATCCTAGGTAAACAAGCCAATGATTTAGTCAGAATGATAAAATTCCGACATAGGATACATAATGCAAGGAATAACTCGGAATGCAAGATGATCATCCGTATGACATGGTAGATACAGAAACTGCTTCTTTTATTCCATCGTCATACACACCATACAAGGTTTAGTACAAGACCAAACAAAGTACTATTACGGTGAAAAGGGATTACATCTCATCGGAGGCATTCCAAACTCCTATACATTATTTTTCTACAACTCCGGAAAGAGTACAAACTAGGTCATATCCCACGAGTCACGCGGGACGACAGACGACACAGCTAGTGCGAACTAGGGATACTATCACTAACTCAGACCGATCCGTAGTAGTCCTCGTAGAAGTCACCTCCATAGCCCGGAAGTTCAACATGATCATCCGGAAACAGACGGTCTCGCGGAGCTTGTGGACCATAGGGGCTAGGATGAGGTCTTGGACCAGCAAACGGTGGCCTGCGGGGACCGCGAGGTGGGGTGATGCCTCCTACATCACGCCAAACCATCACGTCTGGCAGAGCAGATCTCACAGGATAGAGATCGCGCATATCTGAAAATCCAGCTTGCACCGCCGGTGCGAACCGAGTCAAAGTGGCCCAGTGGTCAGCACGGGTATTGAAGAGCTCTAACCTTAAGGCCCGATTTTCACGGTCCTTATCCTCGAGCATCTCAGCAGTGGTGCGAGTTCGTGAATCCTCCTGAGTGGAATCAGCATATATAGCCTGGAAATATCCTTGTGCTCCCGGAAGTGATCCTGGCATATACCGGAAGTCAGAGTCCCGAAATAACCCAGATCTGACTCGCATAATGGTCATCATGGAGTAGGCGGCATCCTGCACAGCCATCTCGATAGTAACCCCGAGTCCATAGGAGCAGTGAAGAGGCTCAGTGGATCCAGGATAAGATGGAAATATCCTGACAGTGCAGAGATACTGGCTTTGATTAAAGTCTCGGAATTGCTCTTCGACCGTGTACTCAGGATACCAGCGGTATCCAGCCTCAGTCATTACCCTGACCAACTTAGCAGTATGGCCGGGTACATCTAGGCATCGAGTCAGGCGAACCACTTGATTGAGGTCGCGAGTGGCCATCTGAAAGCACAGTTATAATGCAAAGGCATTAGAATTTCTAGCAAAATTTCGGCAGCATAACAGCTGTAAATGCTCAAAAAGGATATTGAGACATTTGACAAAGGATTTCGTACACACCCAACATCATCATATCAAGTTCTGAATCCATTCTAACAACATAATGTGGTAGTAGAACTGAACTAGGCTTGTATCCATCAAACTTATAAGGTACTACTGATTAGTAACACGTGATCCTGATAGAGAGAACAGATCCTAATTCCTTAACCCCCGGTGGAAGAATGGACTGACTCAGATCAGAATGTCATAAGATATAAGGAGTAAAAAGAGCCTTACGTTCCAACCCACAAACAATTCCCCTACATATAACTAAAGAATTTCTAGACTCAACATCGACCAGTTTGGCTTGGAGAACCTACAGGCAGTCCGGCTCTGATGCCAACGCTGTCAGGACCCCGACTCGATGTCACATCGATCTAGCTGGTAACACCTCATATCACTTTGCGGCCTCACGCACGGTATCCCCACGGGTGTCGTCTTACCTTTTTCCCGGGACCGTTTGCGCCTTTTGGCTCACGTATATGATAGTGTCGCTAGCATCCATATGATAAAGAGCCCGGGCTGACATGACTAGTCGTAAACCCAAAGTGGCACAGACTTACAGGGACAGGCATCCATGACCCAGCTTCGAACGTGTCGGTCATCAGCAAGTGGGTCCGGGCTGTAGCACTGGGCTAGCAGGACTCCGGTAAACCGGGCTGTAGCGGGCTAACAGGACTCCGGTACTCAAAGCGTGACATTTCCCCGAAGGGACAGACACAGGAACGAAGAAGGACACATGCCGGCCAGCCTAAGTGTTCCAGAGCAGTAGCAAGCTACCATGGCTCAGCGGTAACACTAGGAGACATTTCCCGGTAAGAGAGGCTACTAAAGATAAACAACTAGATAGTCAGATCCCACACATACCAAGCATTTCAATCATACACACATTATGCTCGATATGTGCAAATACAACGAAGCATCACAACATGACTCTACGACACAAGTACTTTATTTAAGGCTCAGGGAGCCATACATAATATACACACAAAGTTACGGGTCTCACGACCCAACATACAAGTTATACAATCATACAAGCCAACAGCGGAAGTAACTTGTCTGAGTACAGACAACTAGTAAAATAAAAGAGGCTTGGAAAGCCTGGCTATACTATGTGGTCCTCCACAAGCTCAGGGTCACCACCTGGGTCTTTAGCCTACTCGTTGATGTCAACGTCTACATAGAACCCATCAGAAGGGGTTGCAGCGTCTTCTGTAAAAATGTAGATTATAGCAACATGAGTACAAAGGTACTCAGCAAGACTTACATCAGATCCTACATACATGCATAGTATCAAGAAGGGTTGGTGGAGTTATTGCAGCAAGCCAGCTTTGACTCTTGGCTAGACTATCCTACGATACTCCATTTGAAATAGTTTTGCGCACACGAGTCCACCATTCACCACTTCAATACACTACCGAGGATCCACCTCCGTCTTCCTACGGAAGAGCCATCCTCGGCACTCACACTTATCTTGAGGCTTTTAATAGTTTCCATTTACTTGTCTATGAACTGTATAGGCAACCAAGTAGTCCTTCACCGCGGACGCGGCTATTCGAATAGATCATGTTAACCCTGCAGGGGTGTACTTCTTCATACACGCTCTCACCACTTATCGTCGTTTACACGACATGTACTCGGCAACCTTCAAGCGGAAGCCCAACGTGGGTGTCGGCCACGACCTACCTAATCACCTAAGCTTCCAGTCCAGGTTTATCGCCTATTCGGGTTCCATCCGCAGGGAGTCCGGCCGAGGTTTCCCATACGGCCCCGAACGATGTGAACAGGGTTCCCGAGATACCTAACGGGTATTCGGTACACCCGGCCACGTACCTACCGCATCACAGCCCACCCCTACGGTCAGCGCTGTCCACGGCCTCCAGTAGGCTACAAACACCAGAAACTACTTGCAACTCCTGGACGGAGAGCTAGGGTGAATAAGAAGTCGAGAGGGTCCATTGGTTTCGGGCCCAATGCATGGTAGTAGCTGATTCTTAAATCACACATACAGATCTCAGTGCTTAAGGTCGGCTTCAATGAAACAACCCACCATGTACTCCTACATGGCCTCTCATCGATACCTTTACCAAATCGTGTTCACCACACCACTCTCATTACCGACATAATCATTTCACTCTAGCCCATCACCCAGATGAACCAGACCTGACACGACTCTAAGCATAGCAGGCATAGCAAGGTAGGAACAACACATACATATGGCTCAATCAACTCCTACACATGCTAGTGGGTTTCATCTAGTTACTGTGGCAATGACAGGTCATGCAGAGGAAATGGGTTCAACTACCGTAGCACACAGCAGTTTGAATCGCGTTGTCTTAATGCAGTAAAAGAGAGCAGGAGCGAGAACATGGGATTGTATCGATATGATCAAATGGTTGGTTGCTTGCCTGATGGTTCGTTGCACGGATACGATTCCTCGTTAGGGTAATCACGGTACTCCTCGGGGACAGATCCTGTCGCAAAGGATAACGATACACAGGCATCACCAAACAATGTGCAACAATATGATGCATGCACGAAACATGGCAATATGAGTGTGTTGGGCTAATGCAACTAAAACCAGATGTGTTTGAGCAAATTTGAATCAAAGATTCAAATTCCAAATTCAAATATGGCCTTTTAAAGTGCCTTTTCTTGTTCTGATTGAAACATCAAGTTAACTTGTTTGATCATGCATGAAAATAGTACAGATGGATAGATTGGATTTTTCTGATCATTTTTCATATATTATTTGTCCAATTTGGAGTTACAGAATAAAAGTTATGAATTTTTGAAGTTTAAATAATATTCTGGAATTTCCTGATTTAAATTAAATTCAGAATATCATTTACTGCGTCAGCCTGACATCACAGTGACATCAGCAGGTCAACAGGGCTGGCTCAGGTCAAACCTGACGTGTGGGGTCCACACGTCAGTGACCAGGGGCTAAGCCCGCGTTGACCCCGGGCTGGTTAGCTTTGACTAACCCCTGGGGCCCACTTGTCAGCGTCAGTAGGTGGTGGATTAGTGGCTAATTAACTAGGCCACGTCAGCTCGCCGGAGTTCTGGCCGGCGGCGACCAACAGTGCGGCGGCGATAGTGGTTTTGGTCGTTTCGGCCACCAAATGGAACGTGGCGACCACCGGAGTGAAGCTGAGGACGACCCGCGGCTCTTGGCGGAGTCCGTTGGGGTCGGGGTGGCCGGAGCTGACGGCGGTGAGCTCGGCTGCGGCCGCCGGGGTTCGGTCGTGCGCGGGATTGGTGCTGGAGCTCGAAGTCGAGCAAAGTGAGGCGCTAGGGATGCTCTACGGGTTCTTGCGAACGTGTTGGACTCGCCGGGGTGACCAAATGGTCACCGGAGCTGCGTCGACGGCGAGCTCGGCGACGGCGGAGGTTCGGCCGAGGTGGGGATGCAGCTACGGTGAGGGAACGAGGGGAAGGAGAGGGGGAAACGGCTCGGGGGCTCACCGCGGTTGCAGTGGGCGTCGAAGCGGGCTCGGGGACGCGCTGGAGACGGCGAATTCGTCGGCGACGGTGGTCGGAGCCCGAAGAGGGGAACGGCGACGTGGCGGCGATGCAGGGCTTCCGGGGACTCGTGGAGCGGTGGGGAGGAAGAGGGAGTTGTGGCGGAGCTTCTGAGCTACTCGGGGGAGCGAGGGGTGGCCGGAGGCAGTGGCTAAGGCGAACGGCGGCGACGGTGTGCTTCGGCCGAGAGCGAGAGAGAGCGAGGGAGAAACGGGGGGAGAGTGAGCGAGAGCAGGGGGGATCGGGACGGGCTGCGGGCGTCGTCCACGCGGCCAGGAGGGCGTCGGCAAGCAGGAGGTGGCCGCGCGGCCGCGCGCGCGCGAGCACGCAGCAGCTTCGGGGCGTGGGGAGGAAGACGACGGGGAGCTACAGTGCTGGGCTGGCTAGCTGGGCCGGGCTGAACAGGGAGGAGCCCAGGTAAGCTTCTCCCTTTTAGTTTTTTTCTGTTTTCTGTTTTATTTAATATAACTGCAACTTTGTTGAATTAAATAAAATACCTAGGCAACTCCAAAATTCACCAAACTACTCCTGGCTCATAGTTGGATTATTTCCAACATGAAACATTTTAGTTTGGAGATATTTGAGCATTTAAATATTTTATATTATTTTAAATGCCCAAATTCAAATAGTTATGATTTAACTCAAGAACCCTAGGATGGCCTAGAAAAGTGTGCACCATTTTTGGCAGAGGTTCTGAACCAAGGCAAAAATGATGGGCATTTTAGAAGGGCATTTCAGGTTCATTGAAAATTTGTTTTAGTAACCCTAGTTGGTTTCAGAGGGGACTGGGGGTTCTGTCATCCCCATTTCAAGTTTCTGATGAAAAAGTAAACATGATGCAACACTCTAATGCATGACTAGCTAGGGTGTGACAACAGAACTCGAAACTCTAAAGGACTAGACGCTAAGACCAGCAACTTGACACGATGATGCAACCGCAAATTCAACAAAGCAAATACAGAAAAGATTATGCAAAGGCTCGGATTGGTTCGGATAGGATGAACTAACCCTATTTTTTTGGCTTTTCCGTGGACTATAGGTATGAAGAACAGACTCGATCTAATCTACGAAAAACTGTAAAATCTCAATGAGCAACCTGAAAATATGATACCACTTGATAGAGGCAAAGGTGTCCCGATGTTTCAATGAGATGGTGGCTATCGTTTTCTGTGGGAGTCGACCTTGACAATCCGACTACGATCGTGCGAGACGTCGCGCCTTAGAAATCGCTAAACCAACTTCCGAGGGTTATTGACCACGCCGGAGCACGATCAACCTGACCACGAGGGTCTGTTTCCTGCGAGCAAACGAAGAACAAGCAAGAAACTGAGATTGCAATCTGGATATTGCGAATATAAGATGAAAGCTTTATTGATCAAGGTGGGGTTCTGTGACGCCTTGGTCTGGTCGTTGAACACAAACGAAGTACACGAAGTTGCAGCTATGGCGAACTTTTAATCTAAACAAAACCCAAAGCCTAAACGATGCCCTAAGGGCTGTATATATGGAGTAGAGAGGTGGAATTTCGTGGCCCTTGGTGGAGGGGTCCGAAACAAACCCTAACTCTTGTTTCCCCACACATACGGACTCTAAAAATAGCCTATACTTAAGTACTTCGAAAATACATGGGCCTGGCCCAATAATAAGGTGACGCAGCACCTAAAATAGCTTCTGGATGATATTCATGCACTCATTATGGTGGCTTCAGAGTCCTGTAATCATCACTTGTAACTCCATTCTTGTTCCCCTTGCGCATGCCATCATCTCCATGCTTGAACTTCCTCCAAGGTTCATCTTTCTTCTCCAAGCTAGGCCCTTCATTTGTAAGCAAAACAAATGTATCCAATTTAGGCAGCATCATATTATCATGAATATTAGAATCGTTACCAAGAAATGAAAGTACCTGATAATTCAATTGGCGTGCGCGAGCTCTATTAATCGGTCCGGTATGTATAGCAGTAGGGGCTGTGGGTGTAACAATGCTATTGATGTCCTCATCACTGTGAAACTGATATCTTTTGCACTTTTGCCATGCTTGTTTGAACCTGTTCTTTTGTGTTCTAGCCATAGCTCAGTGTTCATGTTTTGTCAAGCATGTACATCACTGTCATATACTTTCTTGCTATGTTGGGATGAAGTAGCTTAGTTTCTTGTTGCATTGTAAGTGGTATCATGCTGTTAATCGCAGATTTGCGTCATTCTTGTTTTGCTTGCCATTTGCAAACCATGCATCCGTTTTCGGTGATCTTTATATTGATTTCAACCGAAATCATCTCAGCTTTCCAGCGGCATACTTGGTTTTCCAAGTTGATGCCTTGATCTTTTCTTTTCCTTCCATAGCACGCATATCCATTGCATATCATATCTTGCATATCATGCCATGTATTGCATCATGTTGCTTGTGCATTGCACCGTGATTGATTGTTGTTCCATTGCTTGTGTTCTTGCTTTGGGTAGACCCGGGAGATGAGTACATGAACGAGGAACCTGTTGAGTACGCTAACGAGGATCAAGCTTTCGACAACTCTGAGAACCTTGCAGGCAAGATGACCATACCCTCGAAATCACTCCTATCTTTGCTTTGCTAGTTGTTCGTTCTATCGCTATGTCGTGCTACCTACCACTTGCTATATCATGCCTCCCATATTGCCATGTCAAGCCTCTAACCCCATGTTACCGCTTTTGCTCAGCCCCTCTTATAGCGTTACTTGTTGCAGGTGAAGTTGAAGTTTGTTCCATGTTGGAACATGGATATGTTGGGATATCACAATATCTCTTATTTAATTTAACACATCTATATACTTGGTAAAGGATGGAAGGCTTGGCCTTTTGCCTGGTATTTTGTTCCACTCTTGTCGCCCTAGTTTCCGTCATACCGGTGTTATGTTCCTTGATTTTGCGTTCCTAACGCGGTTGGGTGTTATGGGAACCCCGTAACAGTTCGCTTTGAATAAAACTCCTCCAGCAAGGCCCAACCATGGTTTTACATTTGCCTCACCTAAGGCTTTTCCCTTGGGTTTTCGCGAGCCCCAGGGTCATCTTTATTTTAAACCCCCGGTCCAATGCTCCTCTGAGTGTTGGTACAAACTAGAGCACCATGTGGGACCGTCCCTTGGCAACATGGGTTATGTTGGAACCTGTACGCTTGACTTATCCGGTGTGCCTTGAGAACGAGATATGTGCAGCTCCTATCGGGATTTGTCGGCACAGTCGGGTGATCTTGCTGGTCTTGTTTTACCATTGTCGAAATGTCTTGTAACCGGGATTCCGAGACTGATCAAGTTTTTCTGGGAGAAGGAATATCCTTCGTTGACCATGAGGGCTTGTGATGGGCTAAGTTGGGACACCACTTCAGGGTATAAACTTTCGAGAGCCGTGCCCACGGTTATGTGGCAGATGTGAATTTGTTAATATCCGGTTGTAGAGAACTTGACACTTGACTTAATTAAAATGCATCAACAGCATGTGTAGCCGTGATGGTCTCTTTCGGCGGAGTCCGGGAAGTGAACACGGTCTTGTGTTATGCTTGAACGTAAGTAGTTTCCAGGATCACTTCTTGATCACTCCTAGCTTCTTGACTGTTGCACTGCTTATCTTCTCGCTCTTATTTGCTTATGTTAGCCACCATATATCCTTAGTGCTTGCTGCAGCTCCACCTCACTACCCTTTCCTACCCATAAGCTTAAATAATCATGATCTCGTGGGTGTGAGATTGCTGAGTCCTCGTGACTCACGGATACTTCCAAACAGTTGCAGGTGCCGAGGATACCAGTGTAGGTGATGCTACCAAACTCAAGTGGGAGTTCGACGAGGATCTGGGTCGTTACTACATTTCGTTTCCTGATGATCAGTAGTGGAGCCCAGTTGGAACGATCGGGGATCTAGCATTTGGGGTTTATCTTCCTTTTTATTCGGATTTGACCTTAGTCGGTCTATGAGTGTATTTGGATGATGTATGAATTATTTATGTATTGTGTGAAGTGGCGATTCTAAGCCAACTCTTTATCCCTTTCTTATTCAGTACATGGGATTGTGTGAAGATTACCCCTCTTGAGACAAAACTACCATGTGTTATGCCCCTAAGTCAGGCCCCGACACGTGGGAGATATAGCCACATTGTGGGTGTTATGCTTTGCTCCCTCTTTTTTCCCTTTTTCCATTATTTATGGATGTTGCAACCAGATGGTGGAGCTCAGGAGCCAGACGACACTACCAATGATTACTACTACACCGAGGGTGCCTACTACTACGTCGAGGCCGCCGACGACCAGGAGTAGTTAAGAGGCTCCCAGGCAGGAGGCCTTGCCTTTTCGATCGTTGTTGCTTTTGTGCTAGCCTTCTTAAGGCAAATTTGTCTAACTTATGTCTGTACTCAGATATTGTTGCTTCTGCTGACTTGTTTGTATTCGAGCTTCGAGCACTCGAGGCCCTTGGCTTGTAATATAAAGCTTGTATTATTTTAAATTTGTGTCTAGAGTTGTGTTGTGATATCTTCCCATGAGTCCCTGATCTTGATCGTACACATTTGCGTGTATGATTAGTGTACGATTGAATCAGGGGCGTCACAAGTCAGTATCAGAGCCGACTGCCTGTAGGATCCCCCTTTCCAACTCCTTGGCTGAAGTTGAGTCTAGTTGGCCACAACTGTCTTACTAACATGGTTTTGTGTCTTAAGGGCCTACGTCACCTTTGGGTGGTATTAGAATCTTTTTATTCCTCGTCCTTACTCTGGGATTCTGATATCTCTTCTATTCGGGTTGAAGGATTTTACTGACTCTAACTCTAGGTTCTCGCAACTACTGCCCTCGGAGAGCCCTTCATTCCAGATGATCGTCTGCATCACTCGAAGACTTTGAAGATACTCTTCATTGTTTTCCCGAGACCCTTGTGTCCTTTGCTGTTGCAATTCCCTACCACCGATAAATCCCTATGGATAGCTACATACACTTGGCATCCATAGTTTCAATACCAATTGATCTTGTTAAAGTCTTGACTATCCAAAACTCCAGGAACGGAGGTGCACCAAGGCAACAAAATGCTTGGGGGTCTCGGCCATGTCCATGCCAAAACTCTGGTGGATGGCTGATGAGGACGAGTGAAGGCACGGACGGGAAGTGCTCGGGAAGGCGCCATGGTTCTTGTCGCATGCTCGAGCAGCGAGCTCCTCTCGCTCGGACGCGGCATAGAAGATGGAGCTCGGGCTCATAGATGCTTCTCAGGAGGCGCAAAGCAGAGGAGGCCGGTGCCTCACGGGCTGTGCGGGCATGAGGAGGCGTTGGGGCACTACTGCAGACATGGATGGATAGGAGATGGGAATCTCTGGCCGGCCGGCGCTCCAGCGGGCGAGGTGGCGGCATGAGGCGGGAGGCGGCTCAGTCTGCGGCTACTCGGGTGCTCGGCCATGGGCGGAGCCGGCGCGAGGAAGAGGAGCCTGGCAAGGCTCGGCGGCGATGGTCGCAGGCCAGCGTGGCGGAGGCATGGGAGGCTTGCATGAAGGGAGAGCGACAGGGAGGCATGGGCGAGGAGATCCATGGATTGTGACGAGGGGTGCAGCGCTGCTCTCTCCCTGTCTTGCTCTGACGGCGCACGCACAAGAGGGAGGAAGGGGGAGGAAGGGATCGATGGGGGAGATGGGGATCGATGCAGGGAGGCTAGGGTTACAGCGGGGAGCGGCTGGGCCTTAGAGGTCGGGAAGCAAGATGGGCCTTGGAGGCCGGCCCAGGGAGAGGGAAGTGGCCAGAGGCCTGCTGGCCGGATGGGCCTCGCTTGAGCCCAGTTCGGCTGGGCTCTCTTTCTCTCTCTACTCTCTTCTCTTAACCAAAAAGAGAAAAGAAAATAGATAGAAGAAGAAAAATAGAAAGAGAGGGTATGGATGGAATTTGGGCATGGGAGTTATATTCCCAGACTCACAAGAATGTGTATGATCCAAGAAAAATGGAGTGGGCATTTTTCAAAGTTTAAATTCAAACTCATTTGATTTGAATTCAAATGGTTCGAATAGGAAGTGAGGGTTAGGAAGGTCCAAAAATGTCCAGATATTTGGTGGAGCTCCGGAAAATGGAGAAAGGATATATATAGCAAAATTAGAGGCCAAGAGTTGTGATAACAAAGGCATTGGGATTTTTCAAGTGTGTTAAGGTGAATTCCAAAATAGGGGAATATTTAATATAGCTCCCTAATATTGGGGAATATGTTGTAAAGAGAATCACCACATGAATTCCCTCGGTTGAAATGGACCGAAGATCCATACGATTTATTTAGTTGAGTTTAAAGAAGAGGTGCAAGAAGACATGATGCAATGCACATGGTGCAAAAAAATGAAAGCAACGAACCAAACAAATCACATGACGAATCACGGAAAACATGGAAGGCGTCTGAAGCTCTGATCTTGGTGCAAATTGTTTAGACACTACAAGAGAATCAAAAGCAAAGAGGTTGAGCCAACGATGAAAAGAATTCGACCGATCTTGGAGAAATACATATGAACGATGATAATTCATTCTTACGCCAAACTTGGAGAAGAATTTGAGAGTAACTCCAGGAAAATAGAAGAGTCAGGTAAGATCCTGGGAAAAGACCTGTGGGTTAGGGCCCACTCAAAAGATACACCGTTGAATGATTTAAAAGATAGATTGCACCGGTTGAGTTAAATGGATTTTATTAGATAACAACCTCGAAATAACTTGAACGGATTGAGAATGGAAACGTGAATCTTCTGAGATATCTTCGGCACTCCGGAACAAATGGGAAACGAGAGGTGAAAGATTAGGGGGGTGCCCCGGCAAGAGAAAGCATTTGAAATGAGGAAACGGATATAATCAACACCAAAAGCTTGAATTGCATCCACCGGAGAAGAAAGATACCGAAGAATGATGAACTTGAAGCTCCGTTAGTATCTTCCTGAGAATCACCGAATAAGAACATTGACGGAAAGAATGGAGAGGCTTCCCATCGATAAAAGAATACTTGATTAAGGATTCTGGCTCCTTGAAGAAAAAGGGTGGGAGGGCGGGAAAACAAAGGCAACTTGGGACAGATGAAACAAACACTGTTGAGAAAAACTTAGAATTGATCTTGCGGATGTTGAAATGATCGGATACAGTTGAAGAGAGACACACCGGCTCAGAAGAAATTGAGATGGCAAACTCGAAGATCAAGAAGGATCAGTATTCACATAGGAATATGAGAACACTGCTAAGGAAAGGTATGGAATCAACACTTCATATTGAAGCAACCCGAATACCACAACTCAAAACAAAACAAAGGATTGGCTTGCAGAATAAGCCGGAAACAAACATATGATCGATCCCATATCGTATCATGTGTCTGTTGGAAAGATATCCTATGATGTACTTGAATTCCCACTTATAAACTCCTAAAACTTTCTGGATATGCAATCAGGTGTTGGGGATATAGGGGAAGCATAATATCTCACCCAAACTAACAATTCCTACATCCAGTTGTATCCATCCTTCAACACATAACCAAGAAACCTTCGGAAATCGTGTACCTCAACCTTCGAAAAGCATCCGTTATACGAGTTATGGCAATACTCCCGAACTCCCGCCCCAGTACTGGGTGGGAGTTCAATGAGGCAGGGGGCGCGCCCAGGGGGTGGGGGCGCCCTCCACCCTCATGGGCATGTGGTGGGTCCCCCTGGTGTGTTCTTAGTGCCAGATATTCTCAAATATTCTAAAAATCATATTAAATTTTCAGGGCATTTGGAGAACTTTTATTTTCGGGGTATTTTTTTTATTGCATGGATAATTCAGAAAACAGACAGAAAATACTATTTTTTCTTTATTTAATATAAATAACAGAAAGTAAAAAGAGGGTACAAAGAGTTGTGCTTTCTAAATTCATCCATCTGATGTTCATCAAAAGGAATCCACTAACAAGGTTGATCCGGTCTTGTTAACAAACTCATTCTGAATCACATGAAACCGGAGAAATTTCGAATAACACTAGGTTACCTCAATGGGGCTATGCATGTCCCCAACAATAAGAATATCATATTTCTTATTGATAATAGGAAGAGGAAATTCAAAACCTCCAATAGTAATTGTTGAAAATTTTCCAATAGAATTGATACTGTGGACTTGAGGTTGTGTCCTCGGATAGTGTACCATATGCTCATTACCGTTAACATGAAAATTGGCATTGCCTTTGTTGCAATCAATAACAGCCCCCGCAGTATTTAAAAAGGGTCTACCAAGGATAATCGACATACTATCGTCCTCGGGAATATCAAGAATAACAGAGTCCGTTAAAATAGTAGCGTTTGCAACCACAACAGGCACATCCTCACAAATACCGACATGTATAGCAGTTGATTTATCGGCCATTTGCAAACATATTTCAATAGGTGTCAACTTATTCAAATAAAGTCTATGATATAAAGAGAGAGGCATAACACTAACACCAGCTCCAAGATCACATAAAGAAGTTTTAACATAGTTTCTTTTAATGGAGCATGGTATAGTTGGTACTCCTGGATCTCCAAGTTTCTTTGGTATTCCACCCTTAAAAGTATAATTAGCAAGCATGGTGGAAATTCCAGCTTTCGGTATCTTTCTTTTATTAGTAACAATATCCTTCATGTATTTAGCATAGGGATTCATTTTAAGCATATCAGTCAAACGCATACGCAAAAAGATAGGTCTAATCATTTTAGCAAAGCGCTCAAAATCCTCATCATCCTTTTTCTTGGATGGTTCAGGAGGAAAAGGCATGGGTTTCTGCACCCATCGTTCTCTTTCTTTACCGTCCTTCCTAGCAACAAAGTCTCTCTTATCATAACGTTGATTCTTTCATTGTAGGTTATCAAGATCGACAGCAGGTTCAATCTCTACATCATTATCATTGCTAGGTTGAGCATCATCATGAACATCATTATTAACATTATCACTAGGTTCATGTTCATTACCAGATTGTGTTTCAGCATCAGAAATAGAAATATCATTGGGATTCTTAGGTGTGTCAACAACAGGTACACTAGAAGCATGCAAAGTCGTATCATTTTTCTTTTTCTTCTTCTTCTTAGAAGAACTAGGTGCATCAATATTAGTTCTCTGGGAATCTTGCTCAATTCTCTTGGCATAGCCCTCAGGATACAAATGTTCCTAAGTCATTTTACCCCCTCTAGTCATAACTCTAACAACATTATAATTTTTCTTATTATTTAATTCGTTGAGCAAATCATTCTAAGCCTTATGTACTTGTTCTACTTGAGTGGTAACCATAGAAGCATGTTTACTAATAAGTTTAAGTTCACCTTTAACACTAGCCATATAATCACTCAAGTGTTCAAGCATATCAGCATTACGTTTCAATTGTCTACCAACATAAGCATTGAAGTTTTCTTGTTTAACAACAAAATTATCAAACTCATCTAAGCATTGGCTAGCAGACTTATAACGAGGAACATCACCTCCATCAAATCTATAGAGAGAATTTACCTTTACTACCTGTGTCGGGTTATCAAGACCATGTATTTCTTCAATAGGTGGTAAATTCTTAACATCTTCAGCTTTAATACCTTTTTCTTTCATAGATTTCTTTGCCTCTTGCATATCTTCAGGACTGAGAAATAGAACACCCCTTTTCTTCGGAGTTGGCTTAGGAGGTGGATCAGGAAGTGTCCAATCATTTTCATTACTCAACATATTATTCAATAGAAACTCAGCTTGATCAACAGTTCTTTCCCTGAAAACATAACCAACACAACTATCCAGGTAGTATCTGGAAGCATTGGTTAGTCCATTATAAAAGATATCAAGTATTTCATTTTTCTTGAGAGGATGATCAGGCAAAGCATTAAGCAATCGGAGAAGCCTCCCCAAGCTTGTGGGAGACTCTCTTCTTCAATTTGCACAAAATTATATATTTCCCTTAAGGAAGCTTGTTTCTTATGAGCGGGGAAATTTAGCAGAGAAGTAATAAATCATATCCTAGAAACTACGCACACAGCTAGGATCAAGAGAATTAAACCATGTTTTAGCATCACACTTTTATGAGAACAGAGTAATAGCGAGTTTTCTCATCATGAGTAAATGGGGTGGCTATATCATTTGATTTAGTAAGATGTGCCACAACAGTTTCAGATTCATAGCCATAGAAAGGATCAGATTCAACCAAAGTAATTAACTCAGGATAGACAGAGAAATCATAATCCTTATCAGTAATAAAGATAGGTGAAGTAGCAAAAGCAGTGTTATATTTCATTCTAGCATTCAAAAACTTTTCTTTATGCTTAGCTAATAATTTCTTATGACGGGATCTATCATTGCAAGCTAAGAAGTCTCTAGCAGTTTGTTCATCCATAACATAACCCTTAGGCACAACAGGCAATTCATATCTAGGAGGAGAATCTTCATCATCACTTTCATCAATATTATCAGATTCAATAATTTCATTCTTGGTAACGCTAGCAAGTTGTTCATCAAGAAATTCATCTAGTGGCACAGTATTATCAAGCATAGAAGTAGTTTCATCATAAGTATCATGCAAAGCAGAAGTGGCATCATCAATAACATGCGACATATCAGAATGAATAGCAGGAGTAGGTTTCGCAAGTTTACTCAAAACAGAAGGTGAATCAAGTGCAGAGCTAGATGGCGATTCCTTACCTCCACTCATAGTTGAGGGAAAAATCTTGGTTCTTTGATCTTTCAAGTTCTTCATAGTGATAAACAGATATAAATCCCAAGTGACTCAAAGAATAGAGCTATGCTCCACGGCAACGGCGCCAGAAAATAGTCTTGATAACCCACAAGTATAGGGGATCACAACAATTTTCGAGGGTAGAGTATTCAACCCAAATTTATTGATTCGACACAAGGGGAGCCAAAGAATATTCTCAAGTATTAGCAGTTGAGTTGTCAATTCAACCACAACTAGAAACTTAATATCTGCAGCAAAGTATTTAGTAGCAAAGTAATATGATAGTAGTGGTAATGGTAGCAAAAGTAACAGTAGCAGTTTTGGTTTTATAGTGATTCTAATAGTAGCAACGGAAAAGTAAATAAGAGAAGGTCAATATATGAAAATCTCGTAGGCAATGGATCAGTGATGGATAATTATGTCGGATGCGATCATTCATGCAACAGTTACAACATAGGGTGACACAGAACTATCTCCAGTTCATCAAGGTAATGTAGGCATGTATTCCGAATATAGTCATACATGCTTACAGAAAAGAACTTGCATGACATCTTTTGTCCTACCCTCCCGTGGCAGCGGGGTCCTTTTGGAAACTAAGGGATATTAAGGCCTCCTTTTAATAGAGTACCGGACCAAAGCATTAACACATAGTGAATACATGAACTCCTCAAACTACGGTCATCACCGGTAAGTATCCCGATTATTGTCACTTCGGGGTTAACGGATCATAACACATAATAGGTGACTATAGACTTGCAAGATAGGATCAAGAACTCACATATATTCATGAAAACATAATAGATTCAGATTTGAAATCATGGCACTCGGGCCCTAGTGACAAGCATTAAGCATAGCAAAGTCATAGCAACATCAATCTCAGAACATGGTGGATACTAGGGATCAAACCCTAACAAATCTAACTCAATTACATGAGAAATCTCATCCAACCCATCACCGTCCAGCAAGCCTATGGTGGAATTACTCATGCATGGTGGTGAGCATCATAAAATTGGTGATGGAGGAAGGTTGATGATGATCATGGCGATGGATTCCCCTCTCCGGAGCCCCAAACGGACTCCAGATCAGCCCTCCGGAGAGAGTTTATGGCTTGGCGGCGGCTCCGTATCGTAAAACGTGATGAATCCTTCTCCCGGATTTTTCTCGCTGAACACGAATATATGGAGTTCGAGTTGAGGTCGGTGGAGCACCAGGGGGTCCACAAGGCAGGGGGCGCGCCCAGGGGGTAGGCGTGCCCCCACCCTCGTGGACAGGGTGTGGTCCCCCTAGCCTTGATTCTTTTGCCAGTATTTTTTATATATTGCAAAAATAATCTTCGTTGATTTTCAGGTCATTCCAGGAACTTTTATTTCTGCACAAAAATAAAACCATGGCAGTTCTGCTGAAAACAGCGTCAGTCCTGGTTAGTTCCATTCAAATCATGCAAGTTAGAGTCCAAAACAAGGGCAAAAATGTTTGGAAAAGTAGATACAGCGGAGACATATCAGAAGCAAAAACAAGGTGAGCTACTTACTCGTTAGTAGCTATGTATGCCCCCCTCTTGGCCAGGAGAGCGGTGCCCCCGAGCTTCTTGGGCACAAGCTTTGCCACGCTCTCGGGAGCGGACGGCCGTGTGGCAGTCGGCTCTATGGCGGTGGCGGCCGGTGACAAGGTGGAGGCGTCGCCCCGGGGAAGCGACATCGTCTCGTCCTTCTTTGGGGTCCCCCGCTTCAACCTCCTCAAGGGGGTGCCCCTGGACCTCGTGGCAACCCCAGTAGAGCACGGCGACCCCTCGACCAGGTACTCACCGGTGTCGTCGTCATCAGAGAGGACGCGGAGGAGCTCGCTCTACCTCGGGGGAGAGGTCTCCCCGCGCCCTCCAAGTTCGCCTACGGGTCCCCCTCCTCCTCCTCCTCGGAGTGCTCGCCGGAGGACACCGACACCGGAGAGCTAGGGGGCTGTGAAGGTTTGGGTGGCACGAGCCCTCGCTCATTGAAGACGGGCATGGCAGAGGCCACCTTTGCCCCATCATCGCGGCGGTACAGCGGGAGATAGGCTTCTCTGAGGCTTCCCGGGTCCTTCTCGATCAAGGTGCGCATGGCCTTGCTTAGCTCCTTATCGGAAAGGCCGTCCAGGTGCAGCCAGGGCTCGTCCTCCATGCCCTTGAGGCTCCACAGAGGGCACGAGCACGCCTGGAGCAGAGCCAGGCGTTCAGTTAGGAATTTCCTGACAAGCATGGCTGCTGTCAGCTTCCCCACCTTCAGGTCAGCCGTCATCTTTCTCCGGCAGCAGCTCCGCCCAGGGGTCGACGAGCTTCTCGTGAGCCCACCGGTCCAGCTTCATCGGAAACGTGGTCGACAGCTCCAGCCGAGCATGGGAGTGCTTGGCGTCCATGAAAATCCACATATGCGGGAAGTCCTCCACCTTCTTCCTAGCCCTCGAGATCGTATTGCTGCGATGGGATGCGATGAAGCAGACGCACCCGGAGCACAGGGTACCGCCCATCCGGAGGTAGAAGAAGTGGCGTAACAACGCAACAGAGGGTGCCACCCCCACAAACGCCTCACAGTAGAAGGCGAAGATCGACAGGAGGAGGATCGAGTTGGGATGAAGATGAAGGGCGTGGATCTGGTAATGATTGAGGATGGCGAGGAAGAAACTGGAGAAGGGGGGACGAGCCCAGCAAAGATGATGTGCAGGAAGAAGGGGTAGAAGGTCTCCCCCACAGTTTCTGGGCTGGCTGAGCCGACCTCGAGTGCCCCCTCGTTGGGGCTGCTCGCCGTCAGCGGGAGCACGGTGGCAAGATGCTTTTCCTAAGTGACGATGGATGCACGAGGGCCGACTCGAACGAGGGGGCCGAGCGCGCAGAAGGAGCTGCAAGCTTCGCTTTTTCGGTCGCCATCGGAGGCAAATCCGGGGAGAGGTTGGCAGATCTAGAGGCGCTCTGAGGAGGAGAGAAGGGGATCTAAAGAAAGACGAAGGGAAGGCAATGAAGGCTCAGCGGCATGCTCTAGCCTTTTAGTCAGCCTAGGACGGTTGCTGAGGCTGCATGGGGAAGCAGAGACGCCCACGTCCCATCAAGCGCCATGCATCGACCGAGGCCTCAGGCGGTTGGGGCCCACGGCGCTCCACCCTTGCCCCTTGGCTTCGCCTCCAAGCCAAGTCCAAGCGCGCCTTGGGCCCGGGGGCTACTGTCGGTGTTCTAGGAATGAGGGTACCCAGACTTGCCCACCCGCGGCCCATGACGTGGCCCCATCGATAGCCTGGTATGGCCCATGTCCGGCACCAACAACACAGGACCCTCGCGAGTGGCCAAGCCTCGCAAGGCAAACGAAGCCAAGACCTCCAGAGGGAGTGGCCTCCTTAGGCTGGCTCCTGAGAGGCGGAGATTTCTATGCAAGCCCTAACCTCGTGAGGCTCGAGTGAGGCAAGCTATGACGACCAAGGCCAGGCGGGCGCCAGTAGGCGTAGTACAATAGGTTTCCTCTTTGGTGCTAAATAGGCAAGCGCAGACGCGGAGTCCCGAGGAATCAGCCAAAGGTTTCCATTTCCATGAAAGAAGACCAAGACCGCCAGGACGGCAGGACAGAGGTCATCGTTGAGCCCACCACGGCGTCACAACCAGAGATTTTGTAGGCGCAGACCACCTTTCATCAGGATAAGATGTACTAGTTGTCTCCTTTTGAATTTGGCCGTTGTGGGATCCCTTCCCACCTTCGTTTTGGGGCAACCAAGGCCACTATAAATAGATCCTAGCCACCACCTTAGACGGAAACGTGTCATTCAGACTATCCTCACCAGCTCACACAAGCACAAGAACACACCTCCTGAGGTTCCTCCTCCTCTGTACTAGTTCATCCTCAGCCCACCTCGAGGCGAATCCACCACAAAGCAGGAGTAGAGTTTTACACCGCAAGGTGGCCCGAACCTGGGTAAAATGCCTTGTCCCATTTCCTTCCAATTCATCGAGCTAGGACATGAGATCGACGGGTAGGCAGACTGGGAAGGTTGAGTTCTTCGCACGCACCCTAGAGTTTGAATCTATCGAGGGTCTGCGGAGCCCCGAATCTAACAATGACCATGTGTTGAAACTCATATATGGACAATATATGTCCACTGAGTCTCCCTAAATTTCCTAAATTATTTTTAAAACTTAAAAATAATTTTAACCTATTAAACATCATTTCTGGACTTATGAAAATGCCTTTAAATAAAATTGAAAATTAACTTTTAAAATGAAATTTTTGTGGTTTTAGGGAGTCCTATATCTAATAGGATTCAAATATAATTTCTGAAAGATTTTTGACATCCCAAATTAAGTACTTGTAGTTCAATCCTTCACTCGGGGTTTTTTGGAAAACCTAATTTATAAAATACTTTTTGGCCAAATTACTTGAAATAAAATACTATCTCTCCTATACACATGGCATGATCATTGGGCAAAGTTTTGGATCAAGGAGAAGGAGTATAAGAGTTGGAGGATTTATTTAACTTTTAGAGCACTTGCGAACAGCAGACAAAATCCAATCAAAGCAAAGTCCAAAACACCCAAAAGTTTTTGTCAAACCACATTTTATCATGATTTATTAGGTTAAGTGTTTTGGCATGAAAATCAAGGTGTGACACAAACGCTTCATCCTTGCAACTCGTTTGTGCTTGGATTGCCATTGCAGTCGGTATCCTGTGGTGCTACATTTACGTTGTGCGACCCATCACAAACAGCTCACGATTATAGAACTGTATGCGAAGCTTGAATACATCCCACACGATTCATCTGTCGTACCTGCATTGGATGAAGACCTATCGCATGCGTTCTTCTATGACCAAACGTTTGCAATGCACACAACATCATAAACAGTGCATAATTGCCAAGCATGTGTGATAAGGTGACTTTCACAAACATTTAATAAGAAGGAATTGTTTTCGATGCTCTTGTTAATCGCACACTTTTTTCTTGGCTGATCGTGTGTGAAGTAGAGATTGATCGCACACATAGTGGATCCTAGAAATGTGTCTGATCTCCACGTCTATCGCAGACGTTTCACTTTCGCAAACCCTGTGCAGTGTAATCCCTAATTTAAAAATCACATATTTTGAATTTGATAGTAGGCAATCACTTATTTCATATAGAACCATGTTAACTACAAATATAGGTTCAACCACGAATGCATAATTCGATGCACAGGTACATATACTAAAGAACTACAGAAGCACCAAGTAAAGAATGATGAACCACAGTTGTACTAAAGACTTTAAAGAGGGAGGTGAAAGACATTCTAGTTGCCGGAGAAGGTGAAGAGGGATGCCCATATTGTGCCCTCCTCCATGCGTAATGCGCACACGACTCTAGGCCAACCCCTTGTGATGGATGACCGTCCATCCTTCACCGTCTTCGTTCGGACTTCTCGATGCTCATTGTAGTCTGGATGAAATACTTTAACCTGCATTGCGTGTCCACCAATCATGTACTTTGCGAGGTAATCTTGAGTAAACTGCTTTGGGAACCTTCATCGCTGGGTTGACTCGCCTTGGTGTTATCCTGAGAAAAAGAGGCATCAATGAGTTCAATAAAAAGATGGTCGAGGGAGTCAAGTTCTAGCTTTGACTCATCATGAACCACCGACGACTCGTCTTCGGCTGCCGGCTGATTTACAATAGCTGGCTTAGTTCTTCTTCTCTTTGGGGCAGGTTTTGGTTTGTGTACTTCTTTCCTTCTCCAGAAAACATCAGTTGCCTGCAATTGTGATAAGACAGAAATCAGTATTATGATGAGCGAGTCAAAACGGAGAACAATGCAAAGACACTTACTGGAGGCACATGGTTCTTCAGACAAAAAGGAGCAAGGCCAGTTTGGCTAGATTTTTCCTAAGGCTCGCTCAGTAGCTTCTTCACAGCTTTGTTGATTTCAGTTTTGGTCATGTCAACTTCACTAACGCGTTGAATGTCGTTTGACTCACCATTGTAATTGTACATCAAGGCGGTTGGATGACTTAATGGTTGAACCCGCTGGCTAATCCAGCACCGGACCAAGTCAATTCCGATGAGGCCGTTTGCTTTCAAAGCCCTTATCTTGGAACTGAGGGGACAATTTTTTGGCGTTCTTCATCAGTGCCCCACCCCGGATATACATGGGTTGCGTTGAGATGATCTGGTCTGTAACCCGGCAGGGGATTCTCGTTGGAAGGGCGGTGTTCTTATAGTAAAACCATGTTGAGTTCCATCCTTTTGGATGACTCGCCAATTTTACCTCTGCAAAAGGGCAATCCTTCCATCTCTGGAGCGATATACCACCAAGTTCAACACTAGGGCCACCCGAGCATTCTGTCTAATGATTGATATAGAAGAACAATCTAAAAAGAGCAACAGTTGGCTCTATCGGAAGATAGACCTTGCAGAATACTTCAAGCTGGCATAAATTGGTCATTCAGTTGGGACTGATGTCTTCAGGACTGAGTTTGTAAAAGTGAAGGAAATCCCTAAGGAATTTTGAGCCAGGTGGCGTAGAACACCTATGGACATGATCCACAAAGACAATGACCTCTCCTTGACCAGGCTAGGGCGGGATTTCCCTTTCTCGTACTCGCCAGTCAATAACATTCTAAGCTGATAGAAGACCTTGAGTCACAAGATTATCAACTACCAATTTGGCCACTCGAGATTTTGCCTAGTTGCATGTCGTAGTTTTCGACATGATGAGTCGCCAAAGGGTGAAATAATTACAGACAAATATAAACGGCTAGTCATTTATAGACGACAAGTCACCCGTGGTGTATACGACAAGAAGGTGGTTCAATAAATAGTTATGAACAAGGGGCGAATCAACATGCACATAAGTTGCCCAAATTACAAATATGCCTAAAGGAGGAATAACTATAACTTCCGCTACGGGCAAGTCATGTTGCGTAATGATGAGCAGGCAAGATAGGAGGTGACTTATCCTAAATTGAAGACTCTAAAGTTTAGCTAAGTGTTGAACAAACAAGTTTCTATTGAAAGGTTTGCAATTATGGATCTACAAAACAGTTCAAAAAGAGAAGATATTTGCTAAACCTAAGATGGACAGTGGAAGAAGTGGCTAGATCATTCATAGTGACTAATGAAGATCTAAAGTTCTTAGATCTAAAAATGGTACTACAACTAGCAACGGAGTGTTTTTTATAATAAAGGCACTCGGATCTAGATCTAAATCAACAAGCCATAGTGGTACAACCTACGGGCGTGGGAGAACACCGATGAACTAGGTAAAGACGATGAGGAACATCTACAGATCTAGAAGGGAGCAATGAGGCTTACCTAAAAGCGACAAAGGCTTTGAAGCTGTTCTTAGTGTTTTCTCTAGCGGCGCACAAAGCGTTGAGGGAGCAGTCGAGGTCGTCAGAGCCCTCAAGGTCATGGCGACGGAGCTCTTGACGTAGGCAGATGAGGTGAGAGGAAGAAGAAGAAGCGGGGGCGGCCAAAGTAGTAAAAGTGAAAAAGAAACCCCCTCGGGTATACTTATAAGGAAAATGAGAAGGAAAAGCGGCAGATGCGAAAAAAGAGAAGCCATGGTAATTCTTTGAGTAATGGACGCCTCGATTTTCAGGATTAACAGATATACACAAATATCCGTTGTGATTTCTGCTACCTCTTGAGCTTGCGTTGGTTTTTCCCGTGAAGAGGAAAGGGTGATGCAGCAAAGTAGCATAAGTATTACCCTCAGTTTTGAGAACCAAGGTATCAATCCAGTAGGAGACAATGCGCAAGCCACCGAATACCTGCACAAACAAACACCAACCTTGCACCCAACGAGATAAAGGGGTTGTCAATTCCTTCACGGTTAATTGCAACATAAGATCTGGTAGAGATGGATAAACGGTAAAGTAATATTTTTGGTATCTTTGTTTGATGGAATGGAAAGTAAAAGATTGCAAAAGAAAGGAAATAGGAAACTAGAATTGTAGATCAGAAACTTATATGATGGAAAATAGACATGCGGGCCATAAGTTTCACTAGAGGCTTCTCTCAAGATAGAAGATATTACGATGGGCGAACAAATTACTGCTGAGCAATTGATAGAAAATCGCAAAGTTATGACGATATCTGAGGCATTGATCATGAATATAGGCATCACTTCCATGTCAAGTAGACTGAAACAATTCTGCATCTACTACTATTACCCCACACACTGACCGCTATCCAGCATGCATCTAGAGTATTAAGTTCATAAAGAACGGAGTAACTCCTTAAGCAGGATGACATGATGTAGTGGAATTAACTCAAACAATATGATGAAAACCCCATGTTTTTATCCTCTATGGCAAGAATACAATACATGCCGGTTCCCCTTCTATCACTAGGATCGAGCACCACAAGATTTAACCCAAAGCTAAGCACTTCTCCCATTGCAAGAAAAACCAATCTAGTTGGCCAAACCAAACCAATAGTTCGAAGAGACTTGCAAAGATATCAAATCATGCATAAAAGAATCCAGAGGAGATGAAAATAATATTCATAGATAAGTTGATCATAAATCCACAATTCATCGGATCACGGCAAACACACCGCAAAATAGTATTACATCGAATAGATCTCCAAGAACATCGAGGAGAACATTGTATTGAGAATCAAAGAGAGAGAAGAAGCCATCTAGCTACTAGCTATAGACCCGTAGGTGTGTGGTAAACTATTCACGCTTCATCGGAGAGGCAATGGTGTTGATGTAGAAGCCCTCCGTGATCGAATCCCCCTCTGGTGGGATGCCGGAAAAGGCCCCAAGATGGGATCTCATGGGTACAAAAGGTTGTGGTGATGGAAAAGTGGTTTCGTGGCTCCCCTAGAAGCTTTTAGGGTATGTGAGTATATATAGGAGGAAGATCTAGGTCAGGAGCCCACCAAGAGGCACACAAGATTGGGGGGAGTTCCCCACCACCCTCGGCGCGCCCTCCACCCTTGTGGACGCCTCCTGGCTCTTCTGACTTGCACTCCAAGTCTCCTGGGTGTCTTTTGGTCCAAGAAAAATCATCGTGAAAGTTTTATTCCGTTTGGACTCAGTTTGGTTTTCCTTTTCTACGGAACTCTAAAACAATGAAAAACAGAAACTGACACTGGGCTCTAGGTTAATAGGTTAGTCCCAAAAATCATGTAAAATAGCATATTAATGCATACAAAACATCCAAAACAGATAATATAATAGGATGGAACAATCAAAAATTATAGATACGTTGGAGACGTATCAAGCATTCCCAAGCTTAATTCCTGCTCGTCCTTGAGTAGGTAAATGATAAAAACAAATTTTTTGATGTGGAATGCTACCTAACATATTTATCCATGTAATTCTCTTTATTGTGGCATCAATGTTCAGATCCGTAAGATTCAAAACGAAAGTTTAATATTGACATAAAAACAACAATACTTCAATCATACTAAAAAATAATTATGTCTTCTCGAAATAACATGGCCAAAGAAAGCTTATCCCTACAAAATCATATAGTCTGGCTATGCTCCATCTTCATCACACAAAATATTCAAATCATGCACAACGCCGATGACAAGCCAATCAATTGTTTCATACTTTTGACATTCTCAAACCTTTTTAACTTTCCCGCAATACATGAGCGTGAGCCATGGACATAGCACTATAGGTGTAATAGACGGTGGTTGTGGAGAAGACAAAAAAGAAGGAGATAGTCTCACATCAACTAGGCGTCTGAACGGGCTATATAGATGCCCATTAATAGATGTCAATGTGAGTGAGCAGGGATTGCCATGCAACAGATGCACTAGAGCTATAAGTTTATGAAAGCTCAAAAAGGAAACTAAGTGTGTGTGCATCCAACTTTCTTGCTCATTAAGACCTAGGGCCTTTTGAGGAAGCTCATCGTTGTAATATACAAGCTAAGTTCTATAATGAAAAATTCCCACTAGTATATGAAATGGAAAACTTTGTTTTTGCCACTCTAGTTTTTGCCCACTTTGATTATGCCACTCTAGAATTTGACATTTCACTTTTGCCACTCTTAGCTTTTGACAGTATATCACTTTTGCCATTCAGTGGTGTAACACCCCGGATGTAACTTTCCCAATTTGTACTCCAACTCTTGCCGTTTCTGGCGCTAAGTTATTATTTTATCTCGGATTCAGGTTTTTGTATCCATGTGTTGTTGTCGTTGTCATGCATCTCATATCATGTCATCATGTGCATTTCATTTGCATATGTGTTCATCTCATGCATTCGAGCATTTTCCCCGTTGTCCGTTTTGCATTCCGGCGCTTCGTTCTCCTCCGGTGGCCATTCCTAGCTTTCTTTCGTGTGGGGTTCAAACATTTCCGGATTGGACCGAGACTTGCCAAGGGGCCTTGGTTTACTACCGGTAGACCGCCTATCAAGTTTCGTATCATTTGGACTTTGTTTGATACTCCAACAATTAACCGAGGGACCGAGAAGGCCTCGTGTGTGTTGCAGCCCAACACCTTTCCAATTTGGCCCAAAACCCACCAAAACCTTCTCCATCATCTAGAGCATTCGATCACGATCGCGTGGCCGAAAACCGCACCTCATTTGGACTCTCCTAGCTCCTCCTATGCCTATTTAAAGATCCCCCGAAAATCTCCTTCTCCTCCTCCCCCCCCCCCGAAAACCCTAGATCTCATCATCGCGCGCCGCCGGACAATTCGCCACCGACGAACATTGTCCGGATTCACCCCGCCGCCGCCACGTGTCGCCTCCTCATTCGCCGCCGCCACCGCGCCCACTGGGCCGCCCCGCCGGCCCGCTGAGGCCCGCCGCGGGCCCTCCCGGGCTCAGCCGCCAGCGCCGCCCCGCGCCTCCTCGCCCCCGACGCCGGTGCCGGCGCCTGCCGCTCTGCCGCCACCTCGACGCGGTCCGGCCGCCCGCCGCCTCCGCGACATCGCCGCCCGGCCTCGCCCGAGCCTCTCCGGCCAACTCCGCGCGCTCGGCCGCCGACCCCGCCGACCTCGTCGCTGGCACATCCCCGGCCACGCCGGCCGCCTCCGCCGCCCTGCCCTACCTCGACTCCGGCCGGCCTCCTCCTCTCCGGCGAGTTCTCCGGCGTCTACAGTAACTCCGGCGTGCCTCGATCCACGCGCTGGATCTGGATCTGAGGAGACTCTCGGTTGACTTTTGTTCCTAACCCTAGTCCAAGTGCTCATGTTCATAGCCTCGTAACTTTGCATCCGTAACTCCGTTTTTGGCATATAGCATATCAAAATGTTCACCTCAGAGAGTACATCATTTCATTCCATTGAATCATTTTCATTTGAGTTCATGTTAATGCCCGAAATGTTGTTAGAATAGAGCTACTTGAGATAATTGTCAGATCTGCTGCTCCATTTAGCTTTTTGTCATTTTTGCCATGATTATTGTGTGCATGATATGCCCATGAGCTCTACATGTGTTTTGTTAAGGGTTTTGCCATCTTTCCAGAGGTGCAACCCATGTATTTTTGTGATGTGTGTGGTGACTAGCACAAGCTTGCAAAGTGGTGCACTTGGTAATTCTGATTTCAGGAACTTCGCATTTCCACTAAGTCCTTGATCTGTTTATCTCATATGGCCATATATTCATGTTGTTTCCTAGCGATCCGTGCCTCTTTTGAGGATGATCAATAAGGATGTTTTATTAATCTTTTAGTTATCTAACCATCCATGTCTTTGTTTGCAATTATGGAGCAACCTAGGTTGAGGCAATCGAGCTCTACTTTTGCTACTTCGTGAATCTGGGCAGATTGTCAACTTGTTTGCAATTTTGCCGATGATGTTGTAGTTGATCCGTGCATGCTATGCTATTTTTCTTGCCATGTCTAGCTTGCATTTTGTGTATACTTGATGGGTGTATGCTTAGCTTGTCATGACTTGCTCCGTTTTGAGTGCATCGAGCTCGTAAACATGCCTACTTGATATCTGTTTTCAGCGTGCTCCAGTTTTCAGTAAGTCTGTGATCTGATTATGTTTTTGCCATGTTCACATGCTTGCAATTGTATTTTCTGATCCCTTTTGGCTCAAGGTCACTAAGGGACTTTTGTTAAGCTCTTTGAGTAGCTCCATGCCATGCTCTACTTTGACATGTTCAGTTCCTGTAGCATGTAGTTTTGTTGCTCCGAATTGTGCTACCTGATCTGAAATTCCAGACAAGTGTTAATTTCACTAAGTCTGAAATCTGTTTGCCATATGCATTTTGCCATGCTTGTTTGGACCTGTTAATGGATGAATTGGCTGTAGCTCAGTGCTAGACTTTTGTTAACCATCTTGAATGCATCCCTTCCATATATTTTGTTGCCATGTTTGGGTGTTGTAGCTTGCTCATCTCATTGCATTTAGATGGCTACTTGCTGTAAATCGCAGACCGGTGTCATATTTGTATTGCTTGCCTTTTCCAAACCGTAACTCCGATTCCGGTGTTCTTTATATCGTTTTCAAGCGATTTCATCTCTTCTTTTGAGTGGCACACTTGGATTCCCAAGTTGATGCTAGGTTCATGCATCCCTTGTCAATTCTTGCATATGCATCCCGCATCGCATCCCGCATAGCATACCATCTTTGCATCATCTTGTTTGATCCTTGCACGTGGTTGATTGTTCCCTTGTTGCTTGTTTGTCTTGTTTGGGTAGAGCCGGGAGACGAGTTCGCTAACGAGGAGCCCGTTGAGTTTGCTTTCGAGGATCCAGTCAACTCTGACAACTTTGCAGGCAAGATGATCATACCCTCGAAATCACTACTATCTTTGCTATGCTAGATTGCCCGCTCTTTTGCTATGCCATTGCTACGATGCCTACCATTTGCTTTCAAGCCTCCCAAATTTCTATGTCAAACCTCTAACCCATCATGTCGTAGCAAACCATTGATTGGCTATGTTACCGCTTTGCTCAGCCCCTCTTATAGCGTTGCTAGTTCCAGGTGAAGATGGAAGGCCGTTCCTTGTTGGAACAATATTTACTTGTTGGGATATCATTATATTATCTTGTTATATTAATGCATTTATATACTGGGTAAAGGGTGGAAGGCTCGGCCTCTCGCCTAGTGTTTTGTTCCACTCTTGCCACCTTAGTTTCCGTCATATCGGTGTTATGTTCCCGGATTTTGCGTTCCTTACGTGGTTGGGTTATAATGGGAACCCCTTGATTTTTCGCCTTGATTAAAGCTTTTCCAGCAATGCCCAACCTTGGT
The DNA here is from genome assembly GCF_018294505.1 of Triticum aestivum. NCBI lineage: Eukaryota > Viridiplantae > Streptophyta > Magnoliopsida > Poales > Poaceae > Triticum > Triticum aestivum. The sequence continues at coordinate 194,389,942 of NC_057806.1, forward strand.
TTTACCATTTGCCACCTAGCCTCTTTTTCCCTTGGGTTTCCGGAGCCCGAGGGTCATCTTATTTTAAACCCCCCCCCCCCGGCCAGTGCTCCTCTGAGTGTTGGTCCAACTCGTCAGCTGCCGGTGGCTACCAGGGGCAACTCTGGGCTGGCCTACCAGAAGTTTGGACAATCTGAGTGTGCCCTGAGAACAAGATATGTGCAGCTCCTATCGGGATTTGTCGGCACATTCGGGCGGTGTTGCTGGTCTTGTTTTAACCTGTCAAAGTGTCTTGAAGAACCGACATACCGAGTCTTATCGGAACGTCTTGGGAGGAGGTCTATTCCTTCGTTGATCGTGAGAGCTTGTCATGGGCTAAGTTGGGACTCCCCTGCAGGGATTTGAACTTTCTAAAGTCGTGCCCGCGGTTATGTGCAGATGGGAATTTGTTAATGTCCGGTTGTAGATAACTTGAACCTTAATTTAATTAAAATGAATCAACTGAGTGTGTTACCGTGATGGCCTCTTCTCGGCGGAGTCCGGGAAGTGGACACGGTGTTGGAGTAATGTTGGCGCAGGTTGTTCTCTAGTTTCCCGCTCGCGCTTTTCCTCCTCTTCTCGCTCTCTTTTGCGAATAAGTTAGCCACCATATTTTGCTAGTCGCTTGCTGCAGCTCCACATATTTAACTTACCTTACCTATAAGCTTAAATAGTCTTGATCGTGAGGGTGCGAGATTGCTGAGTCCCTGTGGCTCACAGATTACTATTACACCAGTTGCAGGGCCCGATGATTCCGCTCCAGGAGACGTGCTTGAGCTCAAGTGGGAGTTCGACGAGGACTCTCAATGATACTATGTTTCCTTTCCTGATGATCAGTAGTGGTGCCCAGTTGGGGGTGATCGGGACCGTGTCGCTTGTTGGGTTATCTTTTATTTTGGCGCCGTAGTCGGGCCATGAGTGTTTGGATGATGTAATGTTATTTATGTACTTGATTGACGTGGCGAGTGTAAGCCAACTATGTTATCTCCCCTTTATTACATATATTTTACATGGGATGTTGTGAAGATTGCCTAACTTGCGACATATGCCTTCAATGCGATTATGCCTTTAAGTCGTTCATCGACACGTGGGAGATATAGTCGCATTGAGGGTGTTACAAGTTGGTAATCAGAGCCTTCCCCGACCTTAGGAGCCCCATTGCTTGATCGTTTTTAGCTGCTGAGTTGTGTCAAGAAAAAAATGTTTTGAGTCTTTTAGGAATTATATATCGGAGAGTTTAGGAATTCTTTTTACTTCCCAGTCTCCTCATCGTTCTGGTAAGGCATCCTGACGTAGAGTTTTGACTCTTCTCTTCTCAAATTTCACTAAAAAAAATTTAGGATCATGCGGGTATCTTGGAATCGTTCCGATGGTTTTATGATGAGAACATTGTCTTGGTGCCTCCTGTCAGGGGTTTTGTGGAAGTGTCCCGGGGAGTTGAGCTCTGAGGTGTTGTCGTCATAATTTTATCGTTGCAGTTCTGGAATACCTGAGTTTAGTACGCCGACATCAAAATCTCTTTTATGCAGTTCGTTGGTGAGATAACCTCGACGCCACCCAGTACTGGGGCGGGAGTTCGGGAGTATCGCCATAACTTGTATAACGGATGCTTTTCGAAGGTTGAGGTAGATGGTTTCCGAAGGTTTCTTGGTTATGTGTTGAAGGATGGATACAGCTGGATGTAGGATTTGATAGTTTGGGTGAGATATTATGCTTCCGCTGTATCCCCAACACCTGATTGCATAACCGGAAAGGTTCGGGAGTTTCATAGGTGGGAATTCTCGTAGCTCTAGTTCTTCTTCCACGAATATTTAGTTTGAGATTGGGATTTCTTATCGATTATTCGTTCTTGATCCGTACCTTGTTGATTTATTTCTCTACCTTAATTCTAAGTGGATTCTCAATTTATGGACATGTGACCATTTTAAGAGGAATGCATTCGTTCATTTTGTTTGGATGTGAAGACTATATGTTGCAATTTTCACTCCGTTGGATTCAGCTTCAATATTTGTCTATCAATGTGCTAATGGATGTCAACCTCTTCAGGATGGCTCCTCCAACGCGCACGACTCCGAATCCTGATCCGCCACCACCTCCACCTCCTCCGGAGGCATGGCAAGTGTGATGGCCGCAACCAATGCAAACACACAGTTGATCATGCAAATTCTTCAAGAGCGCAATCAAGGCAACCAAGGGAACCAAGGAAACAAGAAGAATCACTTTGCTTCACTCAACCAGTTGCTTGCTAACGGGCCAAATACTTTCAACAATTGTGTTGAGGCAACCGATGCTGACGATTGGCTTGTGGATCTGTGCAAGCATTTCGAGTGCAGTAATGTCAGGCCTGAGGACTTTGTTAAGTTCGCTTACTTCCAACTCAAAGATCAAGCTGCGGAATTGTTTCAGCAGTACAAGGATTCCAGAGGTAGACGTGTTATCACTTGGGATGAATTCCATCGAGATTTCCGAGCTCATCATATTCCTCAGAGCGTGGTTGAAAGCAAGCATGAGGAATTCCGCAACCTGAAGCAAGGCTCTTTGTCTGTCTATGACTACAACAAGTTGTTTCAGAAGCTCGCCCGCTTTGCCAAGCAGGACGTCCCTGATGAGAAGAGCATGATATACCAGTTCAGGGGTGGTCTCAGAGAAGAAATTCAGCTAGCTCTTGTTCTCTTTGAGCCCTTGAGATACGATGAGTTCTACAACATGACATTGAAGCAAGAGGCTGCTCAATTGAGGTGTGATGCTTCCAAGAAGCGAGTCAGAGATGTTACTCCTTCTTCCTCTACTCAAGTGGCCAAGCAGCAGAAGTATTGGCTTCCTCCTCCTCCGTTCCGTCAGCCGTATCAGCAGAAGAGCAAAGGTGGCAGTGGATCTTCCCACCCACCCAACCCTGGCTTTCAGAACAAGACTTCGTCTCAAGCTCCAAGATCGAGTGCTCTGCATCACCATCGGCTTTCAGAGCTCACGTGCAACAAGTGCCAACAGAGGGGTCACTATGCCAACAAGTGTTTCAACCAGAGACGCCTTCCTCCTCCTCCTCCTGTGAGATCGGCAAGTACAGCTATGGTCAAGCATAACCCCAAGTACGCCAAGGCCAATATGGTGAATGCAGCTCAGGTAGAGGATTCATCAGATGTCATCATGGGTAACCTTCCTGTTAACGATGTTCCTGCAAAATTTCTTTTTGACACTGGTGCATCGCATTGTTTTATCTCGAGACCTTTTGCATCTAAGCATGGGTGGTTTTCTCAAGTTATGCATAAGCCATTAGCAGTTGTCTCTCCGGGTAGATGTTTGCTCGCTAACTACGAGGTTCCGGATATTTTATCTCGATGGGTGATTTCAAGTTTCTGGCTTCTCCAATGATCCTTGGTAACTCGGATATTGATCTTATTCTCGGAATGGATTGGCTTTCTCAGCAGAAGGCTCAGCTTGATTGTGCAGCCAGGCAGATTCAATTGACTCATTCATCTGAGGATGTAATTGTTTTTGCTGCTCGGGATAATACTATCCGTCTGTTTTCTCTCAATGAGAAGGGTGAACTGGATGCTATCTCGCAAATTCTAGTCGTTTGCGAATATCAAGACGTCTTTCCAGAAGAGCTTCCAGGAGTGCCTCCGCACCGGCCAGTTGAATTCATTATTGATCTTGAGCCTGGCACGGAACCTATGTGCAAACGTCCTTACAAGCTCGGACCTGAAGAGTTGAAGGAGCTGAAGAAGCAACTCGATATTCAAGATAAAATGGGTCTCATCCGGCCTAGTTCTTCTTCGTGGGGTTGTGGTGTTCTTTTTGTGAAGAAGAAGGATGGAACGGACCGACTTTGTGTTGATTACCGTCCATTGAACAAAAAGACCATCAAGAACAAATACCCACTTCCCAACATCAACGAGCTGTTCGAACAACTCAAAGGTGCCCAAGTATTCTCCAAGCTTCATCTCCGTATGGGTTATCATCAAATTCAAATTCGTGAGCAAGATATTCCCAAGACAGCTTTCAGGACAAGCTATGGTTCATATGAATACACTGTCATGTCTTTTGGCCTCATCAATGCTCCTCCGACTTTCTCTCGCATGATGAACTTCATCTTCAACGCCCACACCAATGAATTCGTTTTGGTCTATCTCGACGACATTCTGGTTTTCTCGAAGAACAAGGAAGATCATGCCAAGCACTTGCGTTTGGTACTCGATAAGCTCAGGGAACATCAGTTCTACGCCAAGTTCTCCAAGTGTGAATTTTGGCTCGATGAGGTTCTTTATCTTGGTCATATTATCTCTGCCAAGGGCATTGCCGTGAATCCTGAGAAGGTGTCTGCAATTGTGAATTGGGAACCTCCTCAGAATGTGAAGCAACTCCGTAGCTTCCTCGGTCTCGCAAGCTATTGTCGTAGATTCGTTGAAAACTTTTCTAAGATCGCGAAGCCTCTCTCTAATCTTCTCCAGAAGCACGTCAAGTACGTTTGGTCTCCGGAGTGTGACATTGCTTTCAACACTTTGAAAGAGAAATTGATCACCGCTCCAGTTCTCACTCCGCCTGATGAATCCAAGCCGTACGAGGTCTTTTGTGATGCCTCTCTCCAAGGTCTTGACGCAGTATTGATGCAAGAGAAGAAAGTTGTTTCTTATACCACTCGCCAGTTGAAGCCTAATGAGAAGAACTACCCCACTCATGATCTCGAGTTGGCTGCAGTTGTGCATGCTCTTTTGACTTGGAGACATCTCTTATTGGGAAGAAAAGTGGACATTTTCACTGATCACAAGAGTCTCAAGTACATCTTCACTCAGCCTAATCTCAACCTCAGGCAAACTCGATTGGTCGAAATGATTCAAGAGTATAATCCGAGTATCGAGTATACTCCAGGCAAGGCCAATGTGATTGCTGATGCATTGAGCAGAAAAGCTTATTGCAACAGTCTGATTCTCAAGCCTTATCAACCTGAGCTTTGTGAAGCTTTCCGCAAACTTATTCTGCAAATTGTACCCCAAGGTTTCCTTGCCAACCTTCAAGTCTCTCCTACCTTGAAAGACCAGATTCGCCAAGCCCAGCTTCTTGATGCTATGGTGAAAAAGGTGAAGATTGGGATTGCCAAGAGTCAACCCAAGTACAAGTGCTACCGCCTTGATGACAAGGATACTCTCTTCTTCGAGGATCGTATTGTTGTACCCAAAGGTGACCTCCATAAAGTGATCTTGAACGAGGCTCACAATTCTCTCCTCTCCATCCACCCAAGGAGTACGAAGATGTATCAGGACCTTAAGCAAGCTTATTGGTGGACTCGAATGAAGCGCGAGACTACTCAATTCGTGAATGAATGTGATGTCTGCAGAAGAGTGAAGGCAGAACACCAAAGGCCAGCGGGTCTCGTCCAACCTCTTGCCATTCCAAAATGGAAGTTTGATCATATTGAAATGGACTTCGTGACTGGGTTTCCAAAGTCCAAGCGTGGCAATGATGCTATATTCGTTGTCATCGACAAACTCACCAAAGTGGCTCACTTTCTGCCTATCAAAGAGTCAATCACTGCAGCTCAATTGGCGGAACTCTATACCTCTCGGATTGTCTCTCTGCACGGTATTCCTCAGGTGATCTCTTCAGACCGTGGTAGCATCTTTACCTCCAAGTTTTGGGATTCTTTTCAGAAGGCCATGGGTACCAACATCCGCTTCAGCACAACTTTCCATCCTCAAACTAGTGGCCAAGTCGAGCGTGTCAACCAGATTCTTGAAGATATGCTCAGGGCTTGTGTGATCTCCTTCAGCATGAAGTGGGAGGATTGTCTTCCTTATGCTGAATTCTCCTACAACAACAGTTTTCAAGCAAGTTCGGGCAAGGCCCCATTTGAAATTCTGTATGGCAGGAAGTGTCGTACCCCTCTCAACTGGTCCGAAACCGGTGAACGTCAGCTTTTGGGTAATGACTTAATCACAGAGGCAGAGGAAATGTGCAAAGTCATTCGAGATAACCTCAAAGCAGCCCAATCCCGTCAAAAGAGCTACTATGATAGTAAGCACCGTGATTTGGCTTTCGAGATCGGAGATCATGTTTACCTCCGCGTCTCTCCTATGAAAGGTACTCGTCGCTTCGGTATCAATGGGAAGCTTGCCCCCAGATACGTGAGACCTTTCAAGATTGTCAGCAAGAGAGGCGATCTCGACTGTCAACTTGAGCTTCCTTCAAACATTGCAAATGTTCATGACATGTTCCATGTCTCTCAGCTCCGAAAGTGCTTCAAGACTCCTGACCGCACCGTCAACTTCAAGGACATTGATCTCCAAGAAGATCTTTCTTATCGTGAGCACCCAGTTGCTATTCTCGAAGAGACTGAACGCAAGACTCGCAACAAGTCAATCAAATTTCTCAAAGTCAAGTGGTCACACCATTCCAACCGTGAAGCTACCTGGGAATGCGAGGATCACCTCAGTTCTGAGTACCCGGCGTTCTTTCAGTCCTATATCTCGGGAAGAGATCCTTTCGTAGTGGTGGAGTGTTGTAACACCCCGGATGTAACTTTCCCAATTTGTACTCCAACTCTTGCCGTTTCCGGCGCTAAGTTATTATATTTTCTCGGGTTCGGGTTTTTGTCTCCATGTGTTGTTGTCATTGTCATGCATCTCATATCATGTCATCATGTGCATTGCATTTGCATACGTGTTCATCTCATGCATTCGAGCATTTTCCCCATTGTCCGTTTTGCATTCCGGCGCTTCATTCTCCTCCGGTTGCCATTCCTAGCTTTCTTTTGTGTGGGGTTTAAACATTTCCGGATTGGACCGAGACTTCCCGAGCGGCCTTGGTTTACTACCGGTAGACCGCCTGTCAAGTTTCATATCATTTGGACTTCGTTTGATGCTCCAACGATTAACCGAGGGACCGAGAAGGCCTCGTTTGTCTTGCAGCCCAACACCTTTCTAATTTGGCCCAAAACCAACCAAAACCTTCTCCATCATCTAGAGCGTTCGATGACGATCGCGTGGCCAAAAACCGCACCTCATTTGGACTCTCCTAGCTCCTCCTATGCCTATTTAAAGATCCCCCGAAAATCTCCTTCTCCTTCCCCCCCGAAAACCCTAGATCTCATCATCGTGCGCCGCCGGACAATTCGCCACCGACGGACATTGTCCGGATTCACCCCGCCGCCGCCACGTGTCGCCTCCTCATTCTCCGCCACCACCGCGCCCACTTGGCCGCCCCGCCGGCCCGCTGAGGCCCGCCGCGGGCCCTCCCGGGCTCAGCCGCCAGCGCCGCCCCGCGCCTCCTCGCCCCCGACGACGGCGCCGGCGCCCGCCGCTCCGCCACCACCTCGAAGTGGTCCGGCCACCCGCCGCCTCCGCGACATCGCCGCCCGGCCTCGCCCGAGCCTCTCCGGCCATCTCCGCGCGCCCGGCCGCCGACCTCGTCGCCGGCGCATCCCCGGCCACGCCGGCCGCCTCCGCCGCCCTGCCCTACCTCGACTCCGACCGGCCTCCTCCTCTCTGGCGAGTTCTCCGGCGTCTACAGTAACTCCGGCGTGCCTCGATCCACGCGCTGGATCTGGATCTGAGGAGACTCTCGGTTGACTTTTGTTCCTAACCCTAGTCCAAGTGCTCATGTTCATAGCCTCGTAATTTTGCATCTGTAACTCCGTTTTTGGCATATATCATATCATAATGTTCATCTCAGAGAGTACATCATTTCATTCCATTACATCATTTTCATTTGAGTTCATCTTGATGCCCGAAATGCTGTTAGAAGAGGACTACTTGAGATAATTGTCAGATCTGCTGCTCCATTTAGCTTTTTGTCATTTTTGCCATGATTATTGTGTGCATGATATGCCCGTGAGCTCTACATGTGTTTTGTTAAGGGTTTTGCCATATTTCCAGAGGTTCAACCCATGTATTTTGTGATGTGTGTGGTGACTAGCACAAGCTTGCAAAGTGGTGCACTTGGTAATTCTGATTTCAGGGACTTTGCATTTCCACTAAGTCCTTAATCTGTTTATCTCATATGGCCATATGTTCATGTTGTTTCCTAGCGATCTGTGCCTCTTTTGAGGATGATCGGTAAGGATGTTTTATTAATCTTGTAGTGCTCTATCCATCCATGTCTTTGTTTGCAATTATGGAGCACCCTAACTTGAGTCAATCGAGCTCTACTTTTGCTACTTCGTGAATCTGGGCAGATTGTCAACTTGTTTGCAATTTTGCCGATGATGTTGTAGTTGATCCGTGCATGCTATGCTATTGTTCTTGCCATTTCTAGCTTGCATTTTGTGTATTCTTGATGGGTGTATGCTTAGCTTGTCATGACTTGCTCCGTTTTGAGTGCATCGAGCTCGTAAACATGCCTACTTGATATCTGTTTTCAGCGTGCTCCAGTTTTCACTAAGTCTGTGATCTGATTGTGTTTTTGCCATGTTCACATGCTTGCAATTGTATTTTCTGATCCCTTTTGGCTCAAGGTCACTAAGGGACTTTTGTTAAGCTCTTTGAGTAGCTCCATGCCATGCTCTACTTTGACATGTTCAGTTCCTGTAGCATGTAGTTTTGTTGCTCCGAAGTGTGCTACCTGATCTGAAATTCCAGACAAGTCTGAATTTCACTAAGTCTGAAATCTGTTTGCCATATGCATTTTGCCATGCTTGTTTGAACCTGTTAATGGATGAATTGGCCGTAGCTCAGTGCTAGACTTTTGTTAAGCATCTTGAATTCATCCCTGCCATATATTTTGTTGCCATGTTTGGGTTCTGTAGCTTGCTCATCTCATTGCATTTAGATGGCTACTTGCTGTAAATCGCAAACCGGTGTCATATTTGTATTGCTTGCCTTTTCCAAACCGAAACTCCGATTCCGGCGTTCTTTATATCGTTTTCAAGCGATTTCATCTCTTCTTTCCAGTGGCACACTTGGATTCCCATGTTGAGGCCAGGTTCATGCATCCCTTGTCAATTCTTGCATATGCATCCCGCATCGCATCCCGCATAGCATACAATCTTTGCATCATCTTGTTTGATCCTTGCACGTGGTTGATTGTGCCCTTGTTGCTTGTTTGTCTTGTTTGGGTAGAGCCGGGAGACGAGTTCGCTGACAAGGAGCCCGTTGAGTTTGCTTTCGAGGATCCAGTCAACTCTGACAACTTTGCAGGCAAGATGATCATACCCTCGAAATCACTACTATCTTTGCTATGCTAGATTGCCCGCTCTTTTGCTATGCCATTGCTACGATGCCTACCATTTGCTTTCAAGCCTCACAAATTGCCATGTCAAATCTCTAACCCATCATGTCCTAGCAAACCGTTGATTGGCTACGTTACCACTTTGCTTAGCCCCTCTTATAGCGTTGCTAGTTGCAGGTGAAGATGGAAGGTCGTTCCTTGTTGGAACAATATTTACTTGTTGGGATATCATTATATTATCTTGTTATCTTAATGCATCTATATACTGGGTAAAGGGTGGAAGGCTCGGCCTCTCGCCTAGTGTTTTGTTCCACTCTTGCCGCCTTAGTTTCCGTCATATCGGTGTTATGTTCCCGGATTTTGTGTTCCTTACGCGGTTGGGTTATAATGGGAACCCCTTGACTTTTCGCCTTGATTAAAGCTTTTCCAGCAATGCCCAACCTTGGTTTTACCATTTGCCACCTAGCCTCTTTTTCCCTTGGGTTTGCGGAGCCCGAGGGTCATCTTATTTTAAACCCCCCCCCCCAGGCCAGTGCTCCTCTGAGTGTTGGTCCAACTCGTCAGCCGCCGGTGGCTACCAGGGGCAACTCTGGGCTGGCCTACCAGAAGTTTAGACAATCTGAGTGTGCCCTGAGAACGAGATATGTGCAGCTCCTATCGGGATTTGTCGGCACATTCAGGCGGTGTTGCTGGTCTTGTTTTAACCTGTTGAAGTGTCTTGAAGAACCGAGATACCGAGTCTGATCGGAACGTCTTGGGAGGAGGTCTATTCCTTTGTTGACCGTGAGAGCTTGTCATGGGCTAAGTTGGGACTCCCCTGCAGGGATTTGAACTTTCGAAAGCCGTGCCCGCGGTTATGGGCAGATGGGAATTTGTTAATGTCCGGTTGTAGATAACTTGAACCTTAATTTAATTAAAATGAATCAACTGAGTGTGTTACCGTGATGGCCTCTTCTCGGCGGAGTCCGGGAAGTGGACACGGTGTTGGAGTAATGTTTGCGCAGGTTGTTCTCTAGTTTCCCGCTCGCGCTTTGCCTCCTCTTCTCGCTCTCTTTTGTGAATAAGTTAGCCACCATATTTTGCTAGTCACTTGCTGCAGCTCCACATATTTACCTTACCTTACCTATAAGCTTAAATAGTCTTGATCGCGAGGGTGCGAGATTGCTGAGTCCCTGTGGCTCACAGATTACTATTACACCAGTTGCAGGGCCCGATGATTCTGCTCCAGGAGACGCGCTTGAGATCAAGTGGGAGTTCGACGAGGACTCTCAATGATACTATGTTTCCTTTCCCGATGATCAATAGTGGTGCCCAGTTGGGGGTGATCGGGACCGTGTCGCTTGTTGGGTTATCTTTTATTTTGGCGCCGTAGTCGGGCCATGAGTGTTTGGATTGACGTGGCGAGTGTAAGCCAACTATGTTATCTCCCCTTTATTACATATATTTTACATGGGATGTTGTAAAGATTGCCTAACTTGCGACATATTCCTTCAATGCGATTATGCCTCTAAGTCGTGCCTCGACATGTGGGAGATATAGTCGCATCAAGGGTGTTACAAGTGGCAAAAGCAAAAAATTTAGAGTGGCAATTGAGATACATTGTCAAAAGCTAAGAGTGGCAAAAGTGAAATGAAAAATTATCGGTTTTGCCACGGAATGGCATTTGTGATGTATTGTCAAAACAATATAGAGACTCTCTATCATGAAGATCATGGTGCTACTTTGAAGCAAAAGTGTGGAAAAAGGATAGTAACATTATCCCTTCTCTCTTTTTCTCTCATTTTTTATTTTATCTTTTTTTGGGCCTTCTCTTTTTTATTTGGCCTTTCTCCTTTCCTTTTTTATATTTCCTCACATGGGACAATGCTCTAATAATGAAGATCATCACACTTCTATTTACTTACAACTCGATACAGGAACACAAATATAACTCTATGTGAATGCCTCCGGCAGTGTACCGGGATGTGCAATGAATCAAGAGCAACATGTAAAAAATGATGAACGGTGGCTTTGCCACAAATACGATGTCAACTACATGATCATGCAAAGCAATATGACAATGATGATGTATGTCATAGTAAACGGAACGGTGGAAAGTTGCATGGAAATGTATCTCGGAATGGCTATGGAAATGCCATAATAGGTAGGTATGGTGGCTGTTTGGAGGAAGATTATGTGGTGGGTTTATGGTGCTGGTGAAAGTTGTGCGGTACTAGAGAGGCTAGCAATGGTGGAAACGTGAGAGTGCGTATAATCCATGGACTCAACATTAGTCATAAATAACTCACATACTTATTGCAAAAATCTATTAGTCATCGAAACAAAGTACTACGTGCATGCTCCTAGGGGGATAGATTGGTAGGAAAATACGATCGCTCGTCCCCGACCGCCAGTCATAAGGAAGACAATCAAAAAACATCTCATGCTCCAACTTCGTTACATAACGGTTCACCATACATGCATGCTACAGGACTCGCAAACCTTAACAAAAGTATTTCTCAAATTCACAACTAATCACTAGCATGGCTCTAATATCACCATCTTCATATCTCAAAACAATCATAAGGAATCAAACTTCTCATAGTATTCAATACACTTCATATGAAAGTCTTTATTATATCCCTCTTGGATGCCTACCATATTAGGAATAATTTCATAACCAAAGGAAATTACCATGCTGTTCTAGAAGACTCTAAAAATAATATAAGTGAAGTACGAGAGTTCATCAATTTCTATAAAATAGAACCACAGCCGTGCTCTAAAAAGATATAAGTGAAGCACTAGAGCAAATTTTGCCTAACTCAAAAGATATAAGTGGAGCACATAGAGCATTCCAATAAATCACGATTCATGCGTGTATCTCCCAAAAGGTGTGTACAGCAAGGATGATTGTGGCAAAATAAAAAGAAAAGACTCAAATCATAGACACTCCAAGCAAAACACATATCATGTGGTGAATAAAAATATAGCCTTAAGTAAAGTTACCGATAGATGAAGATGAAAGAGGGGATGCCTTCCCGGGACATCCCCAAGCTTAGGCCCTTTGGCCTCCTTGAATATTACCTTGGGGTGCATTGGGAATCCCCAAGCTTAGGCTATTGGCACTCCTTATTCCATAGTCCATCAAATCCTTACCCAAAACTTGAAAACTTCACAACACAAAACTTCAACAGAAAATCTCGTAAGCTCCGTTAGTATAAGAAAATAAATCACCACTTTTGGTACTATTGTGAACTCACTATGTATTTATATTGGTGTAATATCTACTTTATTCCAACTTCTCCATGGTTCAAACCCCCTGATACTAGCCATAGACTTATCAAAATAAGCAAACAACACACGAAAAAACAGAATCTGTTAGAAACAGAACAGTCTATAGCAATCTGGATATTTGGAATATTCTGTAACTCCTAAAATCCTGGGAAATTAGGAAGTCTTGGAAAATTTATTTATTAATCCTATGCAGAAAGACTCAGTATTTTATCGTGCTTCCGTAAAAAATGAAAACTAATCTCCTGGGCCCAAAATTTTCTATTTTTCATCAGGATCAAATCAACTATCACCGTAAGCTATCCCAAAGGTCTTACTTGGCACAAACACTAAATTAAACATAAACCACATCTAACCAGAGATTAGATGAAATATTTCTTGCAAAATAGAACCTAAAAAGCAAAAATAAAAAATAAAATTGGGTTGGCTCCCAACAAGCGATGTTCTTTAAAGCCTTTTAGTTAGGCATTGAGATTTCAATGATGCTCACATGAAAGACAAGAATTGAAGCACAAAGAGAGCATCATAAAATATGTGACAAGCACACTTAAGTCCAACATACTTCCTATGCATAGGTATTTTATAAGCAAATAAATTATCAAGGCAAGCAAGAACTAGCATATGCAAGGAAGAAGAATAAAACATAGACAACCTCAACATGAAGAGAGGTAATTTAGTAACATGAAAATTTCTACAATCATATTTCCCTCTCTCATAATAATTACATGTAGGATCATATTCAAATTAAAAAATATAGCTATTACATAGAAATTTCTCTACATGATCCACATGCATGCAAAGTTGACACTCTTCCGAAATAGTGGGATTAACATTAACTAAAGTCATGACCTCTCCAAACCCAATTTTATAAAAAAAATCATGAGATTGAACATTCTCCAAATATGTGTGATCTAAACTTGACACTCTTCCAAACCCACTTTCAATATTATTGCAAACATTATTATCAATCTCATATACATCATGGGGCTTAAATAAATTTTTAAGATCACAAGAAGAATCACCCCAATCATGATCATTGCAACAAATAGTGGACATAGAAAAACTAGCATCCCCAAGCTTAGGGTTTTGCATATTATTAGCACAATTTACATTAATATAATTTATAATAACATCATTGCAATCATGCTTTTGATTCAAGGAACTATCAAGTATGGGTGCAATAGAAATAATATCATGTTTAACATAAGGAACTATAGCAAATTCATCTCCACAAATATTGGCATCATGGCCATAAGAATAGCAAGCATCATATTCATCAAGGGATATTTCAACCAAATCATTAGAATCATAATTATGTATAGATTCATGCATATCATTATTTTCTTCCAAAGCAATGGTCATTCTCTCAATAAATTCTTTGACATAGGCATTATGAGACTAGTTTTCATAGCAATATTTAGGTATGTCAAAATTTTCAGATTTGTAGAGAGTAATATCATACTTTTCAATCAAAGAAGCAACTTCATAAGCACCCTTAAAGGCAACAAATTCTTCAATTTGTTCGATATCATAGTAACTATAAACACCCTTTTCATAAGAAGATAAGATTTCATTATCATTAAACTGACATAGGTAGGGAAGGTGTTTTTAGGGTTCTTAGAGCAACAAGTAAAATCATAAATTTAATAAAGATTCCAAGCATAGCATAGAATAGCAAACAATTTATTTGATTCCATAAGAGATTCCCTTTTTCAGACAAACAATGACACACAAAATGAGCATGTTCATTTGAAGATCTTCCCTCAACTAAACTAGTTGGGGTTTCAGCACGAGCACATATGGATCTAAGATGATCCAGTTAGAAAAATTTGAGTGGATCCATATCAATAGATATTTCGCAAGCAAAGATGCAAGCAAATAGAAGGCACATGGAAACACAAGCAACATAAGATCGAACAAAAGAGGGGCGTAGAAAAGGAAAATCTTTTCGAAAATCGTTTTAGAAGTGGGGGAGAGGAAAAAGAGAGGTGAATGGAAAATAATGTGCTGCAAGGGATGAGAGTTTACGATGGGTACTTGGTATGTCTCATCTTGGCGTAGATATCCCCAGCAATGGCGTCAGAAATCCTTCTTTCTACCTCTTGAGCTTGCGTTGGTTTTTCCTTGAAGAGGAAAGGGTGATGCAGCAAAGTAGCGTAAGTATTTCCCTCAGTTTTGAGAACCAAGGTATCAATCCAGTAGGAGACAATGCGTAAGCCACCGAGTAACTGCACAAACAAATGCCAACCTTGCACCCAACGCAATAAAGGGGTTGTCAATCCCTTCACGGATATTTGCAATCTGAGATCTTATAGAGATGGATAAACGGTAAAGTAGTATTTTTGGTATTTTTGGTTTATGGAAGACTGCAAAAGATTGCAAAAGAAAGTAAATAGGAAACTAGAAATGTAGACCGGAAACTTATATGTGTCGGATCATGGGTTTCGGCAAAACCCTTAAGGTTCGAACACTGGGGTGCGCACGAAGATCTCCCCCCTATCGATGCACATCCTAACTTAGCCTAGATCTCACGAACTAGCTTGACAAACTCGCAACACAAAGGACACAGGATTTATACTGGTTCAGGCCACCGTTGTGGTGCAATACCCTACTCCAGTGTGGTGGTGGTGGATAGCCTCTTTGGATGAGGATGAACAGTACATGGGGAAGAACAACCTCCTTAGGTTGAGGTGTTCTCGTGCTTGGTGCACTTGTGTGGCTGAGGATGATCTTCGATTCTCCCCCTGCCTATGGTGGTGGCTAGTCCTATTTATAGAGGCCATGGTCCTCTCCCCAATTATTGAGTGGGAAAGGAGCCAACAACGGCCAATTTGAAAGGGGACAGCTAGTACAAGCTACCCTGACAAAATGTGGTCTTCGCCTGCCAAAGGTTCTAGCGGTGACGCCGTCCTGGGTTCCACGGTGACCTCCATCTTGCCATCCTTCTGGTCTTGGTCTCGTTGCACCATATGGAAACCTTTGCTTTGATGCCTCGGTACTCCGCACCTGTGCTTGCCCCCTTAGCACTAAAGAGGAAACAAGGACGCTGCACACGCTGGCGCCCGCCTGGCCTCGGTCGTCATGGCTCACGTCACGAGAACGTCACGAGGTTTGCCCGACCTTGAACTCTCTGCCCCTCATGAGCTGGCCTGATGAGGCTGCTCCTGAGGAGGTCCTGTGTCATCTGCCTCGCGAGGCTTGGCCCCTCGCGAGGTTCTTGATTCCTTGTTGATGAAGATGGGCCGTACAGGTCTGCCAGCAAAGCCACGTCGTGGGCCGCAGGCAGGCAAGTCTGGGGACCCCCGTTCCCAGAACACCGACAGTAGCACCCGCGTCCAAGGCGCGCTCGGGCTTGGCTTCGAGGCGAAGCCAAGGGTCAAGTGCGGAGCGCCGCGGGCCCCAATAGCCTGCGGCCTCTATCGACGCGTGGCAGTTGATTGGACGTGGGCGTCGTCGCTTCCCGAGGTTGCCTCAGCAACTTCCCGACGTGACAAGTCCATGCGACAAGCAAGGAAACCATCATTACCTGTGATCGTGGGGGTGCTGGTTGGGCTCCACCTGGTATAAGTGAGAGGGGGGCGGAGCCCCCATCGCCCATCCTTCCTCTTCTTCTTCCGCTTCTTCTCCTTCCTTGCTCCTCTCCTGCCACCAATGGCGCCATCAAGGAGGTTCACCACCACGGAGAAGGGGAAGGCCCCTCGCGAGGGGCCCGGCTCTCTGGTGCCCAAGCGTGGATGCGGCCGTCCCCGCAAGCACACCGCAACCCCCGCCGCGGCTCCACGCAGCCGCGATGGTGCCGCTTCGCGGGGCAAGGGTCGCTCTGGTTGTGGTGGTCCCTTCGATGAGGGGAGGCACGCCGTGGTCACACGGCCTCCCAGGCCACGCTTCCACTCGGCGGAGATGCTACTGGAGTTCGTCGTCTAGTCGGAGGACCCGACCGGCAACTGGCTTCAGCTCCCGCGCTTCCTTGCCGACGAGCTGCTGGCCTCAGCTCCTGGTGGGCTTTGGCTGCTGGCGGACGGCTGCTCCTGTAGGGCTTCCTGGGTTGTGGTCAAGGCCTCCGCCGCGGGCAATGTTGCTCTGGCCCGCGGTTGGCAGACGTTCGCCCACGCGTGCGGTCTGGGCAAGCGGTGCTCCCTTCACTTCAAGCACGACGGCGATGCGACCCTCTATGTGTGGGTGTTCGGGGAAGATGGTCGCCGCGTCGGGTGCTGCCTCGAGGTGAACGACGGTGAGGAGGTGCTCGGCCTTGGCGACGGCCGCGACGAGGATGGGAGCGAACTCGCCCTTAGCTCCGACCGCGCCTCGTCTGGCTACGGTAGCTCTTCCCCCAATGACAGCTCCAGCAGTGGCGGCTACGACCAGCTGCCACTCCGCCGTACCCTCTTCCAAGACGGTGGCGGGTCGTCTCGTCGCCGCGCCTCCGTGCAGCACGAGGAGGGGTCCGACTGAGCTCAGGCGAGCGCTGGGGCCAGCGCCCATGGACCGCTGTAGGTGCCACTTATTTTGTTCTTCCTTTCCTTCCTGCATTAAAAAGAAACCAGAATGGGCCCCGGAGGGGCGTGTATCGAACTATGGTCCCAATCGTTATGTTATGTTTGCCGTTCCTGTCCCGTGTCGTAACATTATCGTTTTATGTAGGGATAACTTAGCTCGACTTGTTTTGAGTGACCTCCTCCTCATGAGGTGCTCGCTTCCTAGTGCTTGTCGAGGTCTCCTTCACCTGATATGCACTTAGGAACTACGAAAAATTATTAAGAGGTTTATCGCTCACCCGGGGTTTGGTTATAGGCGCCGCTGGCCTTGACTCAGTGCTTCGCGTCGCGATGCCCGTGGGGCACAGACCAGGAGAGGTGCTCCAGCTTGTGGGCTCGAACGAGGGTGCCTCACGAAAAGACAGAAGGAGGAAGCTCACGAAGGTACCTGTCCAGCCCCCTTGCGAGGGACGCAAGGGATAGTTTACATCGACCAAAGAGGCGAAGGTAGAAAGCGATAAAACAGAACTAACAATAGACACCAGAAAGCAAACTTCGATTAAAAGAGGGGCGAGCCAACTTCGGAAAGCAAATGAAAAGCCACGTCCAGCACCTAGTCTAGTCTTCGACAACTTCTCACCAGCGCAGAGCTAAGTGCTGCCACTCGGCATGGGTGGGAGCCCCCGAAGCCCAAGGGTGGCTCTCCTGAGGCTCCCAGGCGTGTACAGCCCCACTCATTATTACATGAGAGTGTCACGGGCGGCGATTCTTCACAGGCATGGGGCCTTGCTTCACAGGCACTGGGCCTTCTTCACAGGCACTGGGCCTTCTTCAAAGGCACTGGGCCTTTCTTCACAGGCATCGGGCCTTCTTCACAGGCACTGGGCCTTTCTTCATGGGTAGAACTTCCGGAGGTGTTGGATGTTCCAGGTGTTCTAGACGGGTACCCTGTCCCGAGTCTCTAGGCGCGCGGCGCCAGGCCTGGAGACGTGGACAACCTTGAACGGGCCCTCCCACATAGGAGAGAGCTTATGCGGCCCCTCCCTGGAGAGCACCCGCCTCAGGACGAGGTCACACACCTCAAGAGTCCTGGACCAGACACTGCGGCAGTGGTACCGCCGCAGCGCCTATTGGTATCTTGCCGCCCGTAGTGCAGCTTCACGGCGTCGCTCCTCCCCTAGCAAGAGATCCATCCCCCGCATGGCATCCTACTGCATCTCATCAAATGCTAGGACCCATGCGACGCGATGCTCGACCTCGTGAGGGAGGACTGCTTCAGCTCCAAAGATGAGGAAGGGCGGGGTTTCGCCTGTTGGCTTGGTGGCGGTGGTGCGGATCGACCACAGCACCGACTGGAGCTTGTCGTGCCAGCCCCTGCCGCAGGCCTCGAGCTTTTTCTTGAAGGTCCTGGTCTTGAAGCCCTTTAGGACCTCCGCGTTGGCGCGTTCGGCCTAGCTGTTGCTCCTGGGGTGTGCTACTGAGGCGTAGCAGATCTGCGTTCTAAGGTTAGCACAATATGACTTGAAGAGATTACTAGTGAACTGCGGGACGTTATCGGTGATGATGCGGTTGGGGACCTTAAAGCGGCTCACGAGGCCCTTAATGAACTTGACTGCAGAGCCAGCTGGGATGGCGCGGACAGCTTCAACCTCCGGCCACTTGGTGAACTTGTCGATGGTGACGTAGAGGTATCGATAGCCCCCAGGCGCCCGAGGAAACGGGCCCAGAATATCTAGACCCCAGACCACGGACGACCATGAGAGTGGGATAGTATGGAGGCCCTGAGCTAGCTGATGGATCTTCTTGGCGTGGAATTGACAGGCCTCGTAGGACATCACCAGCTCGGTCGCATTGTTGAGTGTCGTAGGCCAGTAGAATCCACTTCGAAATGCCTTGCCGACGAGGGTTCATGACGACGAGTGGTGCCCATAGTCTCCACCGTGTATGTCAGCTATCAGCTCTTTCCCCTGTTCCCTAGAGATGCAACACAGTGTAATGTTATTTGGTCGCTTTCTGTATAACTCACCGTCCTGGATGCAGTATGTCGTGGCCTGACGGGCCACGCGTTCCGCGACCTCCTCCTTCTCTGGCAGCTCCCCTTGTATCAGGTATTCCTTGAATTCCTTGGTCCAGTATCCCTCCTGGGGATCGAGTGCTAGGAGTAGGCGTGTTCCTGAGGTCGGACCGCAGGCTGGGGCTCCTGAGGCTGGCGGCTGTGGGAGTTCCTCCCGAGGCTGAGTTGCTCTCGAAAGTGGCGGCGCGGCCGATGGCTTGAACAGCCGCTCCTCGAAGACGCCAGGCTCCTGGGGCTGTCGCTTGGATGCTCTTGTGGCGATGTCGTCTGCTTCCTTGTTGGTGCCTCGGGGCACGTACCGCAATTCCAGGCCCAGAAATTGCTTCTGCATCTTGCGCGCCTCCATGAGGTATGCCTCCATGTGCTCGTCCTTCGGCTCGTACACCTTATTGGAGAAGTTGACGAGGAGCTATGAGTCGCCCCTGATGGTGAGACGCTTGACCCCTAGTGCTGCTGCAGCCTTCAGGCCGGCTATGAGGCCCTCGTATTCTGCAATGTTGTTGGAGACCTTGTTGCCCTGCTGGAACCAGAGCTGTCCAGTGTAGTACAGCTTGTCCTGAGTGGGCGAGATGAGTACAACTCCAGCCCCCGTGCCCTGACGCGCGAAGGCGCCATCGAAATACATGACCCAGCCATCAGGCGCCTCGCTTCCCAGCGAGAGGGACCGGTCCTCGCCTTGTTCAAATGCTGGGGCGTCTGTCGACTCTGCCACAAAATCAGCGAGCGCGGCCCCCTTGATGACCCTGGTGGTACTGAACTCCAGATGGAATGCTTGCAACTCGATGTTCCATTCAGCGACTCTTTCGGCAGAGTTGGGGCTCCTGAGAACTCTCTCCAATGGGTAAGTTGAGACGACCTTGATGGGGTGGCCCTAGAAGTAGTGTCGCAGCTTTCGCGAGGCGACTAGGAGTGCGAGTAGGAGCTTTTGAGGCATGGGGTATCGCGCTCTTGTGTCCCTCAACACCGTGCTGACGAAGTATACCGGGTGCTCGACGAGGGTTCATGTCCTGACGAGGTTTGCGTCCCCTAGGAGCTGAGGATCCTCCTGAGGGGGTTGAGCCCCTGATGCTTGGTCGCTTGCCGAAGTCTTCGCGGGTTCGGGGGCATTGTCCTGCCGAGCCTGACCCTCTGCGGCGCCCTTCTGGTCCTTCGTCGTCTTTGCTAGAGGTGTGGCATGGTACAATGCGCCCTTGGCTTGGTTTTCTTCCTGAACCGCCACCAGGGCCACGCTGGCTGAGTACGGACTGGCAGCCAGGTAGAGCACTAGTGGCTCGCAAGGTCATGGCGCCACCATTATGGGTGGGCTGGTCTGGTATCTCTTGAGGTCTTGGAAATCTTGGTCGGCCTTCGGGGTCCACTCGAATGGGCCCGTCTTTTTCATCAGCTTGAAGAAGGGCAGGGCGCGCTCTCCCAGCTTTGAGATGAAGCGCACCAATGAAGTCACTCTACCAACCAGCTTCTACATTTCCTTGAGGGTCTATGGTGGACTCATGTCTTCAATGTCCTTCACCTTTTCTGGGTTGGCCTCGATCCCCCTGTGGGACACCAGGAAATCCAGTAGCTTGCCGGAAGGGACGCCGAACACGCATTTCTCTAGATTGAGCCGCAAGTCGACCTGGCGAAGGCTTTCAAAGGTCTACTCTAGGTGTCGGATCGAGGTCTCCGCCTCCCGAGACTTCACCACGATGTCATCGACGTAGGCTTCAGCATTTGTCCCGAGCTGCTGGCCCAAGGTGATGTGCATGAGTCGCTGGAAGGTTCCGCCCGTGTTACGCAGTCCGAACGGCATGCAGGTGTAGCAGTACACCCCACACGGGGTCAAGAAGGCCGTCTTCTCCACATCTTCTACCACCATCTTGATCTGGTGATATCCTGAGAACGCATCCAGGAAGCATAGCAAATCGCACTCGGCGGTGGAGTCGACGATCTGTTCGATGCGCGGAAGCGGGAACAGATCTTGGGGGCAGGCCTTGTTGAGGTTGGTGAAGTCGACGCACATCCGCTCCTTCCCGCCTTTCTTGGGTACGACGACGGGGTTCGCCAGCCACTCGGGGTAACGAACCTCGCGAATGACACTCGTGGCCTCCAACTTGCGGGTTTCTTGGACAATGAAAGCTTGCTTCTCCGTGGACTGCCGCCTTGCCTTCTACTTCACAGGGCATACGTTGGGGCACACCTTCAGGTGGTTCTCTATTACCTCTCTTGGGACCCCTACCAGCTGGTCGGGCTCCCAGGCGGACACTTCCTTGTTTGCACGCAAAAACTTCACTAGCGCCTCCTCCTGAGCGGGCTCGAGGTTGGCGCCTATGGTAAAGGTTGCCCCTGAGGACCCGTCCTCTTCGACCAACACTTGCTTGGTTTCTGCCTTGGCCTGAGTGAAGAACTGCTTCTTCTTGGTTGGTACGGCCCCCTTGGCCTTGGAAGTATCCGTCTCGGTGGGTCGCGCTGCCGCGGTGACCTTGAGGGTGAGCTTGAGCACCACCAGGGCCTCCTTGGCATCCCCCTTGATGGTGAGGACGCCCTGGCTCCCCGGCATCTTCATGAGATTGTTAGCAGGATGGGTTGCTGCCATGAACTGGGCCAAAGCTGGGTACCTGAGGATGGCGTTGTATGGAAGGCCAATGCGGGCGATGTCGAAGTCGATGAGCTCGGTGCGGTAGTTGTCGCACGTGCCGATGGTCACGGGGAGGCGGATATGCCCCAGGGAGCGGGCGGGGCCCCCGCCAACTCCCAAGAAAGGCTTGCTAGGGAGGAGTCGCTCAAACTGTACATGAAGGAGGCTGAAGGCCTCGACAGAGAGCACATTGAGGCCGGCGCCGCCATCGACGAGCGTCTTGGTGATGGATACGTGGCAGATGGTGGGTGCGCACAACATTGGGAGCGCATCTGAACCGACGGTGGAGGTGGGATGGTCCTCCGAGTTGAAGGTGAGGTTGGCCTCAGGCGCGGCCCAGCCGGGCGGAGCCCCCAGGCGCTTGGAGGCGACGCCGATCTGGCGAAGGTACGACTTGAAGTGCCGATCTGAGGGTGGTGCTTGCGAACCGCCGAGAAGAGCTGCGACGACGGGGGCCGCCGGTTCCCCGAAGCGTGTGACGAAGAGCGCGCAGCTCCTCCCAGGTGGCGACAAAAGACTCCGGCCAGTGGAGGAGGCAGCCGCGTGGCGCGCCCGCAAGGGTCATTGGGAACCAGTTGGCCATGACCGCCGATCTGAGGGTGGTGCTTGGGAACCAGTTGGCCATGACCGCAAGGGCCATTGGGAACCAATTGGCCGTGACCGCAAGGGCCATTGGGAACCAATTGGCCATGAGCGCGCGGCCACCGTCGGTTCGGGTGCCGATCTCGAGGGTGGTGCTTGCGAACCGCCGAGAAGAGCTGCGACGACGGGGGCCGCCGGTTCCTCGAAGCGTGTGATGAAGAGGCCGCGCATCTCTTCCCAGGTGGTGACAGAAGACTCCGGCAAGTGGAGGAGCCAGGCGCGCGGCGCGCCCGCAAGGGCCATTGGGAACCAGTTGGCCATGACCTTGTTGTCGCCCCCGGCTTCCAGGACGGCCTCCTCGTATGCCAGCAGGAAAGCCGACGGGTCCGCCGTGTCGTCATAGCGTGGCGGCATCTCCGGCTTGAACTTGGGTGGTCACTGCACCCGCCGCAAGGCGGGGGCGAGGGCTCGGAGCCCCCGAGCGCTGCCGTGGGCACCGGTGGATCCAGCTGGAGGGGCGTCCGCCATGGGGAGCGGGCATGAACATGGTGGAGCGCGAGCCGACGGAAGGAAGACTCTGGCGCACACCTACCCGGTGCGCCAAATGTCGGATCATGGGTTCCGGCAAAACCCTTGAGGTTCGAACACTGGGCTGCGCAAGAAAATCTCCCCCCCTATCGATCCGCATCCTAACTTAGCCTTGATCTCACGAACTAGCTCGACGAACTCGCAACACAAAGGACACAAGATTTATACTGGTCCGGGCCACCGTTGTGGTGTAATACCCTATTACAGTGTGGTGGTGGTGGATTGCCTCTTGGGCTGAGGATGAACGGTACAAGGGGAAGAACAGCCTCCTCAGGTTGAGGTGTTCTTGTGTTTGGTGCACTTGTGTAGATGAGGATGATCTTCGATTCTCCCCCTGCCTTTGATGGTGGCTAGTCCTATTTATAGAGGCCCTGGTCCTCTCCCCAAATATTGAGCAGGAAGGGAGCCAACAACGGCCAATTTGAAAGGGGACAACTAGTACAAGCTATCCTGAAAAAGGTGGTCTGCGCTTGCGAAAGGTTTTGGCGGTGACGCCATCCTGGGCTCTACGGTGACCTCCGTCTTGCCGTTCTTCTGGTCTTGGTCTCGTTGCACCAATATGGAAACCTTTGCTTGATGCCTCGGTACTCCGTGCCTGCCCCCTTAGCACTAAAGAGGAAACAAGGACGCTGCACGCTGGCACCCGCCTGGCCTCGGTCGTCATGGCTCATGTCACGAGAACCTCATGAGGTTTGCCCAACCTTGAACTCTCCGCCCCTCACGAGCCGGCCCGATGAGGCTTCTCCTGAGGAGGTCTTGTGTCGTCCGCCTCGCGAGGCTTGGCCCCTCGTGAGGGTCTTCATTCCTTGTTGATGAAGATGGGCCATACAGGCCTGCCAGCAAAGCCACGCCGTGGGCCGCAAGCAGGCAAGTCTGGGGACCGCCGTTCCAAGAACACCGACAATACAATGGAAAATAGACCCGGGTCCATAGGTTTCACTAGAGGCAAAGTTATGATGATATTCAAGGCAATGATCATGAATATAGGGATCACTTCCGTGTCAAGTAGACCGAAACGGTTCTGCATCTACTACTATTACTCCACACATCGACCGCTATCCAGAATGTGTCTAGACTATTAAGTTCATAAAGAACGGAGTAACGCCTTCAGCTTGATGACATGATGTGGAGGAATTAACTCAAACAATATGATGAAAACCCCATATTTTTATCCTCGATGGCAGCAATACAATACATGTCGGTTCCCCTTCTGTCACTAGGATCAAGCAACATAAGATTGAACCCTAAGCTAAGCACTTCTCCCATTGCAAGAAAAAACAATCTAGTTGGGCAAACCAAATCGATAGTTCAAAGAGACTTGCAAAGATATCAAATCATGCATAAAAGAATTCAGAGGAGATTCAGATAATATTCATAGATAATCTGATCATAAATCCACAATTCATCGGATCTCAGCAGACACAATGCAAATGAGTATTACATCGAATAGATGTCCAAGAACGTCGAGGAGAACTTTGTATTGAGAAACAAAGACAGAGAAGAAGCCAACTAGCTACTAGCTATGGACCCGTAGGTCTGTGGTAAACTACTTACGCTTCATTGGAGAGGCAATGGTGTTGATGTAGACGCCCTCCGTGATAGAATCCCCCTCTGGCAGGATGCCGGAAAAGGTTCGAAGATGGGATATCACGGGTACAGAAGGTTGCGGCGATGGAAAAGTGGTGCTCCCCCAGAAGTTTTTAGGGTATATGAGTATATATAGGAGGAAGATCTAGGTCAGGAGGCCACCGAGGGGCCCACAAGGTTGGGGGCGTGCCCTCCACCCTTGTGGCCACCTCGTGGCTTTTCTGACTTGCACTCCAAGTCTCCTGGGTGTCTTCTGGTCCAAGAAAAATCATAGCGAAAGTCTTATTCCATTTGGACTCCGTTTGGTATTCCTTTTTTGCAAAACTCTAACACAAGGAAAAACAGAAACTAGCACTGGGCTCTAGGTTAATAGGTTAGTCCCAAAAATCATATAAAATAGCATATTAATGCATAAAACATCCAAAACAGATAATATAGTAGCATGGAAAAATAAAAAATTATAGATACGTTGGAGACATATCAATGTCATGCTAGAGATCCTGGAAATCTGGAAGATGACGTCACGATTCAAAGACATCAAAAAATAACAAGTATGAAAACATCACGAGCCAGAGTTCGAAGACTCGGAAATGATGCAAAGATGGCGGGAAGATAACCTGCCATGTTTATCTGGTTGAAGATTGACATGATTGAATTCAAATCAATATGGGGGCTAATGTTGGGGATATAACCCCATGATATGACCCCCCATTTAGGGTCGAGTCCTTCGATGGCGACTTGGAGAGAAGGACTCAACACGCGGGCTATGATGTCCAGAAGACTGGTCAGGAAGATGTGTCACCAGGTGGGCTGACTCATGGCCCAAGGCCTTGAGTACTACTTCTGCCAAGACGCCAAAGGAATATTCTTACTTCAGAAACAAGACAAGTAGGAAGTCACGTCAGTACACGGCTTATAGTATGACTCGGTCTCCGTTACAAGCCCAGGGCCACAACCTATATATAAAAGGGAGCCTCTGAGGCAGAGAGGACAAAGTTACAAGCTCTCGAGTACTAGGTTAGCCAAGTCGCACCCTTGTAATCGAGATGATCATCATCAATAAACACAAAGCAGGACGTAGGCTTTTATCTCCACCCTGAGGGCCCGAACCTAGGTAAATCCTTGTCTCGTGATTCCGATCAACACCATTCAAGTAATCACCTAGCGGCGATGGCCTCACGACTAAGTCCTTTCACGAGGACATCTGCCATGACAAAACCATGACACCTAGTGTTTTTGGTAATTCATGTCAACATACATATTGTTGGACTAATACTTTTACCTACTATATTTCAGATAAGTTCAACAATAGCATTGCAAGGACATGAGGATGTGGACCCCTTGAAAATTCTAAGGACATGGAATTGGCAAAGCTTCAAGACTCTTCATTTTTTGTTAAGTGATCCAAGATCACATTGAGTCCATAGGAAAGCCAATACTATTAAAAGGAGATGAGATTTTGATCATGGCTCAATTGCTCAAGTGCTTACTGATATTGCTCCAAAAATCGTCAAACACTTTCTCCACTCCACATATTTCCAACCCCTAAAGTTTCATCTCAGTCCCACCGAAAACATCTACCCCGAATCCACCGAGTTGATCATATATACTACTAGGGCCAAACCCTAGAATTTTGATCTCACCGAGATTGCCATCAATCTCACCGAGTTGCTGTGACCAAATTTTTGTAGTACAATTTGTTCACTTTAGAATCACTGAGTTGAAATGATCGGAACTACCGAAACGAAGTCCTGCCTAGGTTATCGCATCTTGATATGTCCGAGATTTCCACTTTGGTCGCACTGAAAAGCCCAACGTTCATATGTTTTACATAGGTCGGTCTCACCGAGTATTCTGATTGGTGTCACCGAGTTGATTCAAAAGTGTATAATGTTTGGATTTTGGGTGAAGGATATATATACCCCTCCACCCCGACATACTCTCTAAGAGATTCATTAGAATGAATCTACACTTCCACCATTCATTTTCCGAGAGAGAACCACCTACTCATGTGTTCAGATCAAGAGATTCCAATCTAACCATTTGAACCTTGGTTTCTAGCCTCCTCAAGTTGGTTTCCACTCCAATCCTTCTTTTACCCAAGCTAAATTCATGACAGAAGGATTGAGTGTTGAGGAGACTATCATTTGCAGCACAAGAGCAAGGAGTTCATCATCAACAACACCATCTACTACCATTTGGAGAGTGGTGTCGCCTAGATTGGTTAGGTGTCACTTGGGAGGCTCCAAGAGATTGTGGAGTTGAACCAAGGATTTTGTAAGAGGAAGGAGATCGCCTACTTTGTGAAGATCTACCCGAGTGAGGTTAGTCTTCATGGACATAAGCCATGGTGGAATAGACAAGGTTGCTTCTTGTGGACCCTTCATGGGCGGAGCCCTCTGTGGACTGACGTGGCTATTTCCCTCCATGGGTTGAAGTCTCCATCAATGTGGACGTACGATAGCATCACCTATCGGAACCACGCCAAAAACCACCGTGGCTTCATTGCATTTCATCTTCCATCTCTACCCATTTACTTTCCGCACAACTGCATGTTGTATTCTTTCCACTGCACAATCTCTAGATATGCATGTGTAGGAAGTTTTGGGTGTATCCTAACTAGTGCCAAAATCTGCCTAAGTTTCAAGAAAACTAAAAATTGCACCTTTGGTTGGTTAAGAGTCCATTCACCCCCTCTAGACCTACCTTCTCAATCCTACAATTGGTATTAGATCTCTAGTCTCCATTGCTTTGGTTTAATCATCGTTGGAGGAAGATGGATGTGTCTACTTTGGGGGGGTCTTATATGTAGAGCGCCCACTCTTGATGAAGAGTACTAAAACTCTTAAAACTGAAGTGTTTGATATCTTTGATGAATTCAACTTGAGCAAGTATATTCATAGTCCTTATGTGCATCCTATTAAACACTTACACCCAACTCTTAAAGAGGAAATTGACATGCTTAGTAATCTTAGAGCCGTCAATCTTATCATTTGTGGATTACCTAAAAATGTGCTTGTGTGTATGCAAAACTTTGAATGCGCCTATACTTTGTGGAAGAATTTAGAGATGCACTTTCCCAATTACTCATTAAAGAACCTCAATGAGATTACTTAAACCCTAGTGATCCTAATTTTGATGAATGACTATTTGAGGTTCGTGATCTCATGCGTGATTTGGAACAATTAGCAACAACATAATGGAAGCCATTAGAATTCACAAACTTGCACATTGTAATGATCATAAGTCTACTGAATTCATTAACCTAGGTGATGATCACATACATGATGATGATGTTGTTGAACATGGCTATTATGACGAGGACAAAAAATTCAACATTGAATATGAGAAGACTATGCGAAATTTTAGTCTCATTGAAAATCTTCGAGATTACATGGCCGGAGGAAAAGAATGGATTCTTGATAGTGGATGCACCGATCACATGACTGCAGATATAGACATGTTTCGTGAGCTTGCTAATAATGATGGTCCATGCAAGTATGTAACTTTTTGGAGACAACTCCAAGGGTAGGTACTTGGCCTTGGTAAGGTGTCCATATCAAATGATAGCTCCATTCAAAATGTAATTCGTGTTGAATCTGTTGGTTACAATCTTCTTTCCGTATCTAGACTATCCGATTTTGGTTTCAATGTTCTATTTACCAAAGTAGATTGCCAAGTGTTTCTTTGAGATAATAATAATATGGCCTTTACCGGTATACGTAGAGGTGATCTATACATTTTTTATTTCAGTAAAAGAGCCCAACCTCGCACA
Organism: Triticum aestivum; assembly: GCF_018294505.1. Classification (NCBI taxonomy): domain Eukaryota; kingdom Viridiplantae; phylum Streptophyta; class Magnoliopsida; order Poales; family Poaceae; genus Triticum; species Triticum aestivum. The sequence goes on from NC_057806.1 coordinate 194,418,084, forward strand.
CGTCTTATTGCAAAATCTTCTAAAGGTTGGTTATGGCATAGAAGGCCACGACATGCTGGCATGCGAAATCTTGATAAACTTGTTAAAGGAGATCATATTATTGGTGTGAAAGATGTTATCTTTGACAAGGATAGACTTTGTAGTGCTTGCTAAGCAGGAAAACAAGTTGGAGGAAGTCATCCCGTGAAGAACATCATGACCATGAGGAGACCAGCTGAGCTACTCCATATGGATCTCTTCGGTCCCAATGCTTACAAGATCATTGGTGGTAACTCTTTCGGTTTGGTCATTGTTGATGATTTTTTCTAGATTTACGTGGGTGTTCTTTCTCGATGAAAAATCACAGGTACAAAAGATATTCAAGAACTTCTCTAGGAAGACCCAAAATCAATTTGAAGTGAAGATCAAGAAAGTTCGGTGCGACCATGAAAAGGTGTTCAAGAACGCAAATGTGGATACCTTTCTTGAGGAAAAAGGCATCTGACATGAGTTCTTAGCTATGTACACACCTCAACAAAATGGAGTTGTTGAGAGGAAGAACCGACCCTCATCGAGATGGCAAGAACGATGCTAGATGAATACAAGATGCCAAAACACTTGTGGGTGGAAGCGGTGTAGACAACTTTTCATACTACAAGTCGACTTTATCTTCACAAGCTTCTTGTTAAAACAACATATGAGATACTCACCCGGTAACAAGCCGCAAGTTGGATACTTTTGAGTATTTGGCTCAAAGTGCTACGTTCTTGATAAGCATAGTTGTTCAAAATTTGCTCCTAAATATCATGAAGATTTCCTACTCGGTTACGGATCTAACTGTCACACTTACCGTGTCTACAACAGCTTCACTTGAAAAGTTGAAGAGACGGTAGACGTGAAGTTTGATGAATCCAGTGGCTCGCAAGTCGAGAAATTGCTAATTGATGTGGGAGAAAAAGATCCTTTGGAAGCAATCCATGACTTGTCTATCAATAAGATTCATCCAACTGAGGTGAGTACTTCGTCCATTCAAGTGCAAGCCTCAACTTCACATCACGGTGAACCACACGTTGACATGGAGGCATCTAGAAGAGGGACACGTCAAGAAGAAGAAAATGAAGAAGTAGAACAAGAATATTCACCTTGATCTCCTTCTTCATCTCCTCAATAAAACAACAACCCCAACAACAACGACGAAGAAGATGATGATGATGAGGAAGCTTCACCACAACCCAAGCAAAAGCTACCTCGAGTTAGAGCAAGAATTGCCAAGCATCATCACGTCTAACCAATTCTTGAGATGTGAAATCCGGGAGAATTACTCGCTCTAAATCTCATTTAGCTAATATTGTGAGCATTACTCATTCATCTCTAGTATTGAGCCTATGAAGGTTGCTGAATCCCTCGAAGATCCCGATTGGGTGAACGCTATGCACGAAGAACTGCACAACTTCTAGAGGAATTAAATGTGGACATTGGTTGAGAAGCCCAAGGAGGAACAAAACTTCAATGGAACTAAATGAGTGTTTTGTAACAAGCAAGATGAAGATGGCCAGGTCATACGCAATTAGGCTCGTCTCGTGGCTCAAGGATACACTCAAGTCGAAGGTATGGACTATGGTGAGACTTATGCCCCCGTTGCTAGACTTGAGTCCATTCATATTCTACTTGCTTATGCCAATCACCATGATATCACCATCTATCAAATGGACATTAAAAGTGCTTTCTTAAATGGTGAAATTTAGGAGGAAGTTTATGTTAAACAATGTCCCAGATTTGTTAATCCCAAGAAACCAAACTATGTTTACAAACTACATAAAGCTCTCGATGATCTCAAACAAGCTCCTAGAGTGTGGTATAAATGCTTGATACATCTCCAACATATCTATAATTTTTGATTGTTCCATGCCATTATATTATCACCCTTGGATGTATTACAATCATTTTATAGTCATTTTATATCATTTTTTGGTACTAACCTATTGACATAGTGCCCAGTGCCACTTGCAGTTTTCTACAAGTTTTTTACATTGCAGGAAATCAATATCAAATGGAGTCCAAAAGCAACAAAAAATTTTGTGGAATTTTTATGGACCAGAAGACACTCAATGGGCCGAAGAAGCACCTCGGGAGTGCCTCGAGGGGGACACAATCCACCAGGCACGCTTGGGCCCCCGGGCGCTCCCAGGTGGGTTGTGCCCACCTCGGTGGCCTCCCGCACCACCTCTTTGCTCTATAAATACCCCAATATTCGAGAAACCCTAGGGGAGTAGACGAAAATCAATTCCAGCTGCCGCAAGTTCCAAAACCCCTAGATCCAATATAGACACCATCACGGACGGGTTCATCATGTTCATTGGTGCCTCTACGATGATGCGTGAGTAGTGTTTTGTAGACCTACGGATCCATAGTTAGTAGCTAGATGGATTTATCTCTCTCTCTCTCTTTTGATTCTCAATACAGTGGTCCCTTGGAGATCCATATGATGTAGTTCTTTTTGCGCTGTGTTTGTTGGGATCCGATGAACTTTGAGTTTATGATCAGATCTATCTTTTTATCCACAAAAGTTATTTGAGTCTTCTTTGATCTCTTATATGCATGATTTCTTATAGCCTCGTATTTCTTCTCCGATATTTGGGTTTTCTTTGGCCAACTTGATCCATTTATCATGCAATGGGAAGAGGTGCTTTGTGATGGGTTCGATCTTACGGTGCTTGATCCCAGTGACAAAAGAGGAACCGACACGTATGTATCATTGCTATTAAGGATAACAAGATGGCGTCTATTTCTACATAAATAGATCTTGTCTACATCATGTCATTGTTCTTTTGCATTACTCCATTTCTCCATGAACTTAATACACTAGATGCATGCTGGATAGCGGTCGATGTGTGGAGTAATAGTAGTAGATGCAGGCAGGAGTCGGTCTACTAATCTTGGACGTGATGCCTATATAATGATCATTGCCTGGATATCATCATGATTATTTGAAGTTCTATCAGTTGCCCAATAGTAATTCGTTTACCCACCGTTTGCTATTTTTCTCGAGAGAAGCCACTAGTGAAATCTACGGCCCCCGGGTCTCTTCTTTATTATATTTGCCTTTGCGATCTATTTTTATTTTCTTTTATTTTCAGATCTATTAATCCAAAAATACAAAAATACCTTCCTGCACTTTATCTTAATATCCTTTTATTCGAGATCTATTTATCCAATCTATCATATTTTATCCCGCCTATTTGCCAAGTTCTGGCGCCGTTGCCCGAAAGGGATTGACAACACCTTTAATACGTCGGGTTGTGAGTATTTTTATTTGTGTGAAGGTGTCGTTCACATAGTTTTGCGTGGTTCTCCTACTGGTTCGATAACCTTGGTCTCATCATCGAGGCAAATACCTACCATAGTTGTGCTGCATCATCCCTTCCTCTTTGGGGAAATACCAACGTAGTCCAAGCCGCATCAAAAGGAATTTCTGGCGCCGTTGCCGGGGAGACATCATCAACATCTACCAGGTTCCTTATCACGAATCTCATCTCCTTGTAATTTACATTATTTGCCATTTTCCTCTCCCCCACTTCACAAAAAATTTCTGTTTTATTCGCCCTCTTTTTGTTCGTCATTTTCTCGTCAAATCTACCCTTTTGTTTGCAATCATGAGTGACTTTGGTATGGCAGAAACAGATGATGGCCTAACTCCTAAAATTGGACGATCTAGCAATCTAGATGCTAAAACTTTTGTTTTGGGGCAAGGGAATGTGATAGGAAAAGAACGTATCCAAGAATATTTCAATTGTTTGGAAAATTTAAGTCTTGATGATGTTCCTATACTTAAGAGGACTAAATCTTATGCATAAGCTATTTCAGCACTAGTTCAGAAACTTGAAAATAAATTTATTCGTACTCATCCTACCTTGCAAAGATTGTTCTTTGAACTACCCATTATAAAAAGACCCAAGGCTAAAAAGTTGGCTACTCTTGTTCTTATGAATGAATTTGACTATATAATACGGGAAGCTAGAGAAATCTTTGTTTTTTATGGTATGAATCGTGAAAAAACCATGATAGACGAAATTCTTTATAATAGTGATTATGCGTTGAGTCATTTGCTTGAGGATAATCAAATATTTATGACAATCTTAGAAAGGAAGTCCCTGTTTTAGATATAATCCAAAAAGTTTTCAATCATGCTAATCAACATTATTCTTGGATTGTTGCCGGAAATCAAAAGGGTTATAATGAAGCAACTTGATAGTGCTAAGATTTCCATGGATAATATATTTTATGTTGTCTTTGCAAAACCTCTTGACAAGAACACCTCTAAGAAAATCAAGGAGAAAGATGACAATAATTAGATCCCTCCTTTATGCCTAGCTAGGGGCGTAAAACGAGAGCGCTTGTTGGGAGGCAACCCAATGAATAAAATTTATTTTTGTCTTTTGCTTTATGTTCTTGAGTGTTTGCACAATTATGCTACATTTAGGATTGTGTTTTTTGTGTTTTATTTGGTGTTCGTACCAAGCAAAGCCTTTGGGATCATGTTGGGTGATAGTTGATTTGATCTTGCTGAAAAACAGAAACTTTTGCACTCACGAAAATAATTCTCATTTTTAACAAAAGCATGATAAAATACCAATTCTTTCTGAAGAATATTAATATACAAATTGCTCACTTGGTCATAATTTTTAGGATTTTTTGGACTTACAGAAGTATTTGAAATATCCAAATTGCTACAGACTGTTCTATTTCTTGATAGATTCTGTTTTCTTTGCGTTGTGTGCTTGTTTTGATGAATCTATGGTTTTGTTTGAGTTTTTGCCATAGAAAAGTTGGACATAGTAGATATAATGCAAGAATAAAATATGAATGGGTTTGCAACAATACTTATAGTAGTGATTTGATTTCTTATACTAACGGATCTCACAAAGGTTTTGTTCAATTTTGTGTGATTGAAGTTTTCAAGTTCTGGGTGAGATTACGATGGATGAAGGAATAAGGAGTAATAAGAGCATAAGCTTGGGGATTCCCATCGCATCCCAAGCTATTATCCAAAGAGAACCAACAAACTAAGCTTTAGGATACCCAAGTGGCATCCCCACTTTCTTCTAACGACCATCGGTATTTTACTCGGAACTATATTTTTATTCGTCACACATTATGAGTTTTGCTTGGAGCATCTTGTATGATATGAGTCTTTGCTTGTTTTGATTTTATTTGAAGTCTTGAATCCTTGCTGTGCACGCCTATTTGAGAGAGCCAAAATTATGCCATGACTTGTTAGAATTGCTCTCTATGCTTCACGTAAATCTTTATGAGCTATGGAATTGCTCTAGTGCTTCACTTATATATTTTTTAGCACGGTGTGCTTAATTATTTTTGAAGATATGCTCTCATGCTTCACTTAGATTTATTTGAGAGTTAGTATTTTTTTTAGAAATTCTCTCTTGCTTCACTTAAATTATTTGAGAGAAAGAATTATGATGCTCATGATCTTCACTTATATTTGTTTGAGCTTATTAAAGCAACATATAAAATTAGTCCCAAAGTGATAGATATCCCAGGAGGATATAATAAAAACTTTCATGAAGATCATTGGACAAAATTAACTTGATTCTTTGTAATAGTTTTGAGATATGATGATGTGATATGTGAGTAATCTTGATGAGTAATTATGCTTTAGTAAGAATATTGGTGTTAAGGTTTGTGATTCCCTATGCAAGGACGCAAGTCAATAGTTATGCAATGAAATTACATCCTACTTGCACTACTGCAGGATGCTGCTAACATGACACTACAATCAGAGACCCTTCGACGAAACTGTGTGTGATGCAATAACCACAAACGACAGTGTAAAAACCCATCAAAAAAGGTGCAAAACGTTTGCGATGACGGATGCATCAAACACGGTTCGGATTTTAGTTGCGTGTGTGATGCAGGGCATACGGTTCAGTTCAATTAACTGTTTGCGATGAGGAGGAATAAAAGAAATGGGCAGCCAGATGAAGGTGTGTGTGATACACAGCATACGGTTCACTCGGATGAACTATTTGTGATTAGGCAACACAAAAGAAACGGGCAACCTGATGAAGGTGTGTGCGATGTACAGTATATGGTTCACTCGGATGAACTGTTTGTGATTAGGAAACACGGAGGAAACGGGCATCCAGATGAAGGTGTGTGCGATGTATATCAAACGGTTCACTCGGATGAACTGTTTGTGATTAGGAAACACAAAAGAAACGGTCATCCGAATGAAGGTGTGTGTGATGTACAACATACGGTTCACTCGGATGAACTGTTTGTGATTAGGCAACACAAAAGAAATGGTTAGCCAGATCAAGGTCTGTGCAATATACGACATGTGGTTCACTCGGCCTTGTCGACAGTGTGTGGCCTCTATGGCAACCGTTCACTCACCACTAGCCTCTTCTTGTACCGTGGGAACCGTCCACCGCCTCTTTGCCTTTCCCTCTCAATTTGGAACTACTGTCGCACACTCTTCCTCCCTCCATTTGCCTTCACCCTTTCCTTCCGCCATTGTTCGATCATCTTCTCCATGGAGGGAACATGCCAGATACGACCTCATTATTCTTGCCCCGATCTGAAATATGAAGTCATGGAGGAACTCATTGATCAGTTCGACGTGATCAACTCGGCTAGCATGGCAGGTTCGTTCAAGACCATTCTCGACTCAACTAATAACATCACTACAAGGAACCCAAGGGTCAAAGAGCGGTTTGATCTCCCCTATCTTCTTTGTCGTGATCCTGCTGACTGGCGTAGGGATGAGGGAAGCCTTGCCTTGTGCAAGTTGATGCTACTTGATAATGATACGTATGATGTTAAGATGCCATCGCTTGAGGGAAAGGCTTGCGCAGGAGTAAATGGAGATCAAGTTGTTTCTATTGGGTACAATAGCGAGTGGGAACTTGTGAATGTGTACACTCGTCACTAGGTTCCACTTCCAAAAATCTCAAACTACCTAGAGGTTGAGTACATCGGTATTCTACGTGAGTTCAAGTACGATCATGGTGACTGTCGTCTATGGAAGATAGCAATTTGTCGAGTTCCCAACCGCTCTTGGGATTACATGAACTAAGAAGTTGTTGATATCTTCCACAAGCTTGTTGCCGTCGTTACTCCCACGCCTTGATGGATATTGCTCAAAAATCAATATCTGTACACGGATGACTACTGTCATGCAATTCAATACGAGGTTCTTGTGTTTGCTACCACCACTCGTGGCAATGTTTTTGCATGGAATCATGATGCTTTCGGTACGTTTGTCTTCCGCCGTAATTATAATTGTTTCATCCACATGCATGCGGGTTAGCTAGTTTCCCTTTACTAACTAACCTTCTTGTGTTTCCAAGGTCCTGTGAAAATTCCACCACCTGTAGTTGAAAAGTTTTATAACCAAGGGGGAGACGGCGATGCTGATGATCACGAGCATGAGGATGAGTAGGACCCATATACTCAGTGGCGCCTGTCAACTTATTCCGATGGATCACCTCTTCTTGTCTGTATATAGGGCACTACTGATGTTACTAAGGAAGCAGGTGTTGTCTCGCACGGTCGCACTCTCCCGACCTATTCCAACATCCATTGTAGGGTATTCGGGATGGGTACTAGTGTACTACCACCAACACCTTCTCCATGGTTCAATATTGAATGTCTTGGAGGAAACTCGCTCTTCCTTGGATAAAACTATCCAATGATGGTGGAAGGCGATCCAGCTGTTGTTGACACAACGTTACTACCATTTATGAGAAGCAACTGTGTATATACCTGCACATTGCTATGCTTCCCTACCGTCCTAATATGGGTCCTGACATAGGCCGCTTCAGGCTGGATGATCAGTCTTGCGTTGGTCTCGAGATTGATAGTAGCTGGCCCTTCCCAGAGAATCACTTCTGGTTCAAAGCAAGCATTTCCAACACTAAGGAGTGGTTGAGCTGAAGTTCATTTCATCGCTTTGTTATTTGTTGTGTGAGAAAAACTTTACTTTACTAGAATGTTTTGTTGGAAATGATTTATAATCCAACGTGTATCCTCGTTGTCGTTGTGGGTTGATGACTTGTTGTATGTAATCAATGGTACATTTGCATATGCGTCCATCAACTCATGCCTGCTAGTGGTGTCCATATGAACAGTGCTAGTGATTTAGTTGCAAAAATTAGATAGTGCTAGTGGTTTTTAGCTGCATATTTTGACAAATTGGAGTGTTACAAGGTTAATAAATGGCAATGTTACTAGATAAACAAATGTAAATCTTTCCAATTTGACAAATGGCAACATACGCAAAATGACAGATGCAAATCTTACCCAATTGTTTCTACGTGGTTGCACATGGGTCATGCAAAACAACTGTTTGTGTTGAAGGGATGCACAAACCCTATACTGCGAGGGAAGACCATAGCTCTCACTTTGCATACGGGTGTTCAATCTAAAACATTTGCGATCAAGAGGTGCAGAAATCCTGCTCGACACATTTTCCCTTGGCTTCCTGGGGAAGCTGTCGGTTTGCATACGGGTGTTCTAAATAAAACGTTTGCAATGAGTATTTTATATTTAAATACCATTGATGTTTTTTTCAAAAGAAAATCATTTGATAAGTCTGTACATTAAGAGAGAAAAACGCATGTTCATTCAAACCATATCTTTCATTCAGTCACAGTGCGAATTTATATTCATATGATCGAGAATTCGAGATAAAGTATTAAAACCCCAAAAAAAACTATTTCCGGCAGCGGCGGAGGGGGCGTGCCGCGCCGTCGTTGTCATTGTCGTCCTCCGGGACGCCGTTGTTGAAGTCTTCAAGGCAGCACGAAATGTTCTTCACTTGTAAATCAAACATCATGTCGTCGCGCGATCGATGGGCGGGGCACGGGGGGACGGCAACTGGCACCACTGAGAGGTAGCGGTCGACGGCAGCGTCCCATGCTGCTGAGGACTGGCGCCACGGTGGTTGGAGGGGTGCTCACTGGCAGGGGCACGGGCATGGCAGGTGCAGCCAAACGCGCGGGGGCTGGCACCATGGTGGGTGGAGGGGCGCACACGGGCACGGGCGCTGCCGCTGCCGCTGGCATGTACATGAGCTCGCGCGGGGTCCGCGGTGACCTCGTTGATGCCCGCGGCTTCTAGCTCTGCGATAGTGCACGGCGACCAGCCCGTCAATCCTACGGGGATGGTCGCTGGCGCGGGCGCGGGGATGGGAGCTGGGACGGGAGCTGGGGCAGCAACCACCACGGCCAGCTCATTCTAGGCCATGTCCATGAGGCCCCATTCCTCCTTATTTTCTACCTCCTCTGGCTCAGAGTCGACTTCACCAAACTTGAAGACTAGTGGCAGATGATCATTCTGCACCATGGCGTTGGTGGAGGTCTGTGGGAGGGAGGGGAATGGGAGGCGAACAGTGGCTCGGGCGCCATTAATGGAGAGGAAGGTGGGCGGCCATGGAAGTCAAAGGTCTCGCTTTCTAGTGAGCCTGCACAACGTACAGCTCACACGCTTCCCGGTGAGCCTGCGCATTGGAGGACAGCTTGCAGGCCTCTTGGTCAGCCTGCGCACCGGACTCCGCTCGCACGCCTCCCGTTCAGTCATGGTCAAGTAGTTTTCCGCACGACACCTCCTATAGCCATTAAAATGAAGACATGTGGCGTCACGTAAATGGTTAACAAAATGCACACGATTTGAGTTATACAACCGTTTGAGATATTAAAGTGGTAGCTATTTTTTTCAAAATGCCTTTGTTGGCTGTTATTCTAGTGCGCCTTCTCTCAAAATGGACATGAAAAATACCACAACATGTCGGGTGCCATTCCATGAAAGCATGCCAAGTTTCATGAATTTCAGAAGAGTTTTGAATTTACTATAATTTAAAAACAAAGTATCTCAATGTTTTGACGGCAATCAATGGTGCCCTGGTGTTTGAAATTTATTCCCATTTCTTGCATTCCAAATGACCCTCAAACATAGAAGAATTCCAAATGACCAAAATTCCACTAGATGCACCCACAGATGGAGAAAAAGCAAACTGATCAAAGCGCCTAGGGCAGAAGGACCGAATCTTCCTAATGTCAAAATGCTCCACTTAGTTTCCTGCAAACAAATTATGGAGCAGTGACTCCTCGATCTTAGCTCTAATATCACACTGGCGAGCTTTAGAATTCAAACCATGCACATTCCAACACAGCACATTCCAATTACGAAACGATGTAGTCTCCATAAATAACTAACATAAAATGGTAGAATCCAACTGAACTGCGTAACAGTCCAACTATAGCCCCAGCAGAGAAGCACACATCGATTTCAGAAAAGTCCAGAGCGACATTCAAACAAGATCAAATAAAAGAAAAATGATAGATGACCAGATGTGGCCCTGGTCCCAACAATGATCTCCATAGTTCACTCATCATGAGAACCATCATCTTGTGGAGCTTGTTGGGGAGGAGCCATAAGCTTCTCCACCGATAACTCGTCTGGAGCAATGCCAAGTGAAGCGCCAATTGCCTGCATTGTAGCGATTGGCGTCGGATGTGGCAGGGGAATATCTTGGCTTGCCGCAGAGTCGAGCTTGAGCTGCATGGCCTTGGGGCAATGAAGAGGAGTTGTCTTGGCAGGAATTGCAAAAGTGGGCTTCATACCAGTCCTCTTGGTGCAACTGCGGGTCATCTGTATGATGGAAAAATCCAGGTTCTCTTCAACACGCTCAACAACATGCTTGGGGCGACAAGATTGCCTCGGCCTCTTCCCCAAGGGCGAGGGAATGACAGAGGCGAACTGAAATTCATCCTGGGTATGATCCTGCGTCTGCAAGTCGGAACCCTATGGGTCGTTAGGCAACTCCTGAAACACAACAAAGGAGTGTGACTATTGGCAGAAATCGAGCTTGAAGTGAACCAGGGAATGCCAGCGTTGCTCCAAATGAGACGATCCCAACTTGACAGGCACTGGCGGTAGGCAAAGCCCTGGTAGAAAGGCCGGAATATTCTTGATCAGAAACTTTGGGATCTTTCCCAAATCATTGCTCGGGGTAACATTGGCCCATAGAACAACCTAACAATACCCGGATTGATGGGATCAAGTGGTCCCTCTGGATGAATGGGGATCAACAATTGTTTTACCTCCTCCATATCAGCATCATCATCATCAGAGTCCATAGATGGGTTGAGGATCATGGAGTTTTGGTCCTGGGCGATTGGGTCATGCACAGGTGCTTGAGCGGGCTTATTGACTGGTTCCTCCCATGGGCCCCATCCAACATCATTGTTCAAATTCTGACACCATCCATGAACATCATTATGTCCTTCATCATGACCAGGGGCACCGCGTTCCACCCCAATGCAGGGTAAGGCGGCATGGCCCAGAATGGCTGAGGAGGAGGATTAGCGCCCGACATTGGATGTGGATTGCCATCAAGGGGCATAGGGTCCTCATCTGCTGGAATCATAGCCTCAGCAAAGTCACCATCTAGAATATAGCAGTCAGCCATCCAAGAAACTATTGCACCTCCCCAATTAGAAAATTCCCGAAAAGCAATAGAGCGTGAAATCAGAGCATTGTGAGGGAAAGATGCACGAACCAAGGACCCGACTTTCCGCCTATCTATGCTATTCCAATAGTGGAACTGACCAAAAACACTAACCATATCCGCAATGCACTGTGTGTTACGATAATCCAGAGGTATGCCAATGAACATCAACCATCCCTTCCTGTGACCATGCAAAGCTCTGAAACCCTCCCCTGGTTATGTGGGATAAATCTGACAAAGAACTCATTGACATCCTCATCTAGCCCCAAAGGAAAAGGCGGATGCAAAGTGAATGAACCACGAACCACAAGATCTTCCATCTCAAATAATCCTACTCCTTGGAACCAAGCTTGAGCAGAGAGAACAGGGACATGCATGGTCTGGACTAAGAAGTTAAGCACCTGCTGCCGACAAACACCAACCAGATGAGCCGGGGGGACTGGATCAACGATAGCCACCATGTATTTCTCGTTCGCGCAGGGCGGAGGGATCGCTGGGGTGTAGTAGGTGCGAGGCAGACAATATGCTCCACCATCTACAATGTCGAAGCCAGCAAGGACGAAGCGGAACGGATCGATCTCGTACACCACCATTGGGGGGCGGAAGAGGATCAGAGCTAGACGCAGCCTAGTGGTGTGTGGTTTGCTGCGGGAGTGGCAATGGCGATAACGGTGGCGTAGTAGGAGTTGAGGTTCTCTGCAGGGGAGGCGTTTGTTCTTGGGAAACCGAAGAGGTAGGGGAAGCAGAATTAATTTCCTTCCTCGCACGATTTCCAAATCCAGGTGATGGGACTTTGGGCACCCAAAGGGATAAGTCAGGGGCGTGGCCGGTGCAATCTTTTTTAATATGACCAGAACGAAAATAGTTCCTGCACCGTATCAGGTTCGTGCAATTCTCTGACGTGTGGTGCATGCCCAAACAATTCTTACAGTCCCAATAACTTGCAGCTAAATCCTCAATCATCTCATCAAAACTCTGTAAATCATTGATAATATCTTTTAGAGAGGGAAACTGAATCATCGGGGAAGATGGGTTGTCAACTTCATCATCTGATAGGCAAATGGGGTGGGAGCTAGAGCCTAGGGCCATGCTAGACCCCAAAGTCATAACGGAAGGCAATGGGGGTGAATCCAGGCTTGCCGTGGCAGGTAACAACAAACCGCCTAAAAATCCGAACGTGACACATGCATGGAATAAACTCTGTGGGGATGGCGGTAACGATCCAAACTGGATCACTGACCTCGCCACCAGTGAAGATGCCGACGACGGAGAAGAAGCAGCTTCATACTCAGAAACCTCATAGCCTGCCTCCCAGACAATAGTGACCTCATCAACTGTTGGCCCATAACTATAACCTTTCCTGGCCGGGTATTGCATGAACATAGCAAACTGAATATGCTTGTGAGGCTTAGATCTAGCAGGTTGAGAACAGAGGGAAGATTTGGTTGGGACATGTTGCATGGATTCCAAACCCAACCAATCTCCCCTCTTAGTGGGACTAACCAAAGTCCACTCATGGGCGCATTCAGATTGCCACAATCTAAATTCTTTTTCCCAATCCGGGCCACCATGACCTCAGAGGTGAAAATAACATTTGAATTGGGAGCAAACAAAACTTCTTTGATGCAAAATAAAGAACACCACCTCTTTGCATGAAACATTGAACGAGAAAACTCCATTGTTAAGGAAAGATACCTTAAGCTGAGAACAATAACCTCCAAGAGCATATTCAAGCGCAAGGCCAACGTTCTCCTCATCTAGACAAAAATAATGCCTTGCAAAGGAGACCACCATGATGAAATGGCCCGTGTCCTTCGTGGGGTGCTTCGATCTGTTGAAGGTGCATTGGATCTCCTGCGCCAACTTCATCCCCAGGGAGAAATCCAATCCCATTGAGATTGCTGGATGGACCGCCATGAAGAAAAAACAACCAGTGGGGAGAGGGAGGGACACCGGAGATGGTGAGCCGATCAGATGGCAAAACCCACTATGGGATGTGGAGATCGCCGGCGGTGGTGGGTGGCAAGGGTTAGGGAGGCGGTGGCGAGGTGGGAGGCGCCATGACCACACTAAGTTGACAACGCCCTGTGCAGCCAAAGAACACACTTGTTAGTATCAATTTGCTGTCATCCAAACACTGTCGCTATGCTGTTGCAGTTATATTTACCTTCCTCATAAAATGTTGAATTTGTTATTTATTGTACATGAGTAAGAACTTGTAGTGTTGTTGTAGTTAATTATAGATTCTAATGTCCCAGAATTTGGTTGTTGTCTCAGTAGCAGTTAATTCATTTGCACGTTGATCTTTTTGAGAATATATGTCATAATTAACATGTTTCTTCAGTTTTTCAAAATAAGCATTGGTGATTTTCTATGTTGTTATAAACCCATTTCCCCTACAATTGTTACTGATCTAGTTTTAAATATTATAGGATAAACGAAAGTGTTCTTACCTGGAGTGGGTTGATCAAGAGTGGCCACAATCTTTAAAGATGTGCCTAGCAAAGCTGTCGGCGTTCTGGGAATGGGGGTCCCTAGACTTGCCTACCTGCGGCCCATGGCGTGGCTCTACGAGCGAGCCCGTATGGCCCATCTTCACCAACAAGCATTCAAGAACCTCGCGAGGGGCCAAGCCTCGCGAGGCGGATGACACAAGACCTCCTTGGGAGCGGCCTCACCAGGCTGGCTCGCGAGGGGCGGAGAGATCAAGGCGAGGCAAACCTCACAAGGTTCCAATGACATGAGCCATGACGATTGAGACCAGGCGGGGGCCAACATGCACAGTGACCTTGTTTCCTCTTTGGTGCTAAGGAGGCAAGCATAGGCAAGGGGTACCGAGGCGACAAGCAAAGGTTTCCATATCGATGCAACGAGATCAAGACCAGCAGGACAGCAAGACAGAGGTCACCATGGAGCCCAAGGCGGCGTCACCACCAGAGCCTTTGGCAGGCGAAGACTACTTTTGTCAGGATAACGTGTACTAGTTGTCCCCTTTCAAACTGGCCGTTGTTGGCTCCCTTCCCGCTCAATATTTGGGGAGAGGACCAGGGCCTCTAGAAATAGGATTAGCCACCACGGTAGGAGGCGAACAGAGCCTCATCGATCTCAACTTGAACTAGATCCAACCCATCCTCACAACCACCAAGCACAAGAACACCTCCCCTCAGGAGGCTGTTCTTCCCCTTTGTACTGTTCATCCTTAGTTCAAGAGGCAATCCACCACACCACACTGGAGTAAGGTATTACACTACAACGGTGGCCTGAACCAGTATAAATCTTGTGTCTCTTGTGTTGAGAGTTCGTCGAGCTAATCTTAGAGATTCTGGCGAGGCTGAGGGCGTGATTCGGTAGGGGGAGACCTTCATGCGCACCCAGTTTTCAAACCTTAAGGGTTTCGCCAAAACCCGAGATCCGACATTTGGCACGCCAGGTATGGGTGCGCCGGAGCTCTTTTTCCGCCAGTTGATCCGCTCGTTGGTCCCCCGACACTCCGCGGCTCTGATGTCCGGCGACTCAAGGATCAACGCTGACCGCTGGGCAGCCTGGCCAGCCCGGGCGGCACCGCCCGCCCAAGAAGACCTCAACCCAGCGTCTCAGGCAGCATGCGCACCATCGAACACTGCGGGGCATGGGCGACGCGGTCACCCTCCGTCCTCCCTTACTCCGGGACAACTATGGGCAGCCGCAAGAGCCTCAAGCCACGCCGCTGCCACGACGCCACACTCCCGATGGGAGCAAGCAAACATGATGGCCGCGCTCACAGTGGTTCCGGAGCTGCTACGATGCCGGTTAATGGAGAGCCGCTGGGATGCATTGCTGGAGCGTGTCGCCGAGCTCTTGGACGCCGTGGCCTTAGGAGCACCACCCTTCTGCTCTCTACTCAAACCTCAAGCCGCGGCCGGGTCGCATTGCGGGCCTCGCCGCGCCCACGTGCCCATGAGCGCGCCACCAGGCTTCATCGACACCGGCGCAACCAACGGAGCTGGACGCCCGCTCGCACCCGCGCCACCTCCGGTGGGCGCAGGCACGAGTGCTGCCACCTATAGCCCCGGCGGGATGCAACCCTACCACCCTCAAGGCGGCACGTTGGGCGGGGCAACATGGAGCGTCGGGCACTACAACAAGGTCTTTGAGGCGACGGCCTCGGAGGCCTACGTGCCCCGCATGGTGGACCAGGAGTACATGCTGGAAGACGACTTTGGCTCGTTCCTCGAGCCGGGCTGGGAAGAGGAGGCGCCAGAAGTCGGCACCTTTTAGGAGCCCTCCGGAAGCCTCACCAACCGCTCTGGCGACAACAGCTACAGGGTACCACTAATTCCTCAGGAGCAGGCTTACACTAACCATGGGACGCGGGAGAATCATGTCGCAGGAGTGGATGGCGGCCCCAGCTCGTCGGCCTCCCTGCCGCCAGGGGGCATATTGGGGGCTGCAGGAGAGGGGCCGGGAGCAAGGCCCCTCTCCGCGCCGCATGGAGCAAGGCGTTCCCCGGAGGTAGGCCCTCTATCGGGGAGGCGCTCCAGAGCCTTCCCCCGGCAGAGGACCCGTGGTCACGGAGGGAGCCACTAGCGTCCCCTTTGCCCCTTGGTGTCGTCCTGGTTTCCGATCGCCCGCAATGGTGGTCGAGGGAGGCGCAAGGCGGGGCCCTCGTCTGGCGATATGAAGTAAGGCTCACGCCTGTGAAGGTCTCCAATTGTGACACTCTCACGCAATAATGAGTGGGGCTGTACACGCCCTAGAGTCTCAGGAGTGCCGCCCTCGGGCCTCAGGGGCTCCCTCCCACGTCCTAGTGGCAGCACTTAACTCCGCGCTACTGAGAAGACAAGAAGACTAGACTAGGCGCCGGACGCGGCCATTTGCTTTGGATCTCTTTTCTGTAACCATGCCTTCTAGATTTGGATTTAAGTTGAAGTTGAATTTTCATTGATGCGCACCGGCGGTGCCTTTTCTCGTTCGAGCGATTTCTTCCTATCTGGTTCTTGCATTAATCGGAGTTCGCGCTTGTGGCTTCCCCCTCACGGGCCTCTCGCGAGCGGGGCTAGGCATGGCGCACACACGCCACACGCATGTCGCGCCACGACTAGTGCTTGCTTATCACGCGGCCCCCTCGGGCGTGTCGACGAGTTCCTCAGGAGCTTCCCAGAAACTCGCAACCTCATGAGCCGGTTTGGGGCTCGTCCAGGCTAAGGTAAACCGCAACAGCAAACTTGCCCCAGGATACGTGAGTTCACGAAGACACATATTCAACTCGACCTAAAAAGATAGAGGCAGTAGTATATTTACATGAGGGGCTTCCCCTCCAAAAATGCTCTTACAACCTCTAGGTCCGCGCCCGAGCTTCTGCGTGTAGGACAAACAGCTGGGAAACACGGGATCAGTCGGACATGTTGCTCCCCGCGTCCCCCGGATCACCCTCAGACGCGTCGCTGGCATCGCTGCCACCATCGCTAGCATCACCATCACCTCCACCAGCGCCGCCATCACCATCGTTGACCACATCGCCTATTCCGCCGCGACCACCACCACATCATCATCGGAAGTGAAGGCCCTGACCAGCGCGTCCACACTATCTTCCACCGATCGCGCCAGGTCACCCTGGATGGCCTTGGGTACGGGAGCGATGGCGGCGTCAAAATCAAAGTTGGGATCGGTGTTTTGGAGATGGCCGAAGACGAGGGAGAACGCACACCCAAGCAGGCCGCGACTCCTCTCTTCAACAAGTTGGAGAGCTCTCTCGAAACGATTTTCCAGGCGCGTCACCACGTCGGTAAAGAAGCGGAGGTGGCTGGTGTAGTCGTTCGCGTGGGGATGAGGAGCATTCTCATCGCAAATGTGGCCCAACACCGCATTGGCCCTATTCTTGAGGCCCTCGAGCATGGGGGCGTGCACGCGCTCCAGCGTTCGTCGTTGAAGCACTTCCTCCCTGTTCTGCTGCGTGATGGACTTGGTGTTGGCGACCCACTGCTGGAGAGGAAGCAGCCTGGCGCGGGAAGAGGCCAGCTCAGCCTGCACCGAGGCCAGGGCGGCTGCGGTGGCCACCTCGCGCCGTTCCGCCTTAGTCATCCTAGACTTGAGGGCAGTAGTCCTGCCCACGGCATCGGCCGCTACAAACTCCAACTTCAGGTCGTACCTGCCCTCAAGATCCGCGCGAGCATCGGCCACCCGGCGATCAACCTCCTCCTGGGCCCTGGCCTCATGCACGACAACGGCGTCTTCCGCTTGGGCAACCTGATGCTCCCTTCTCTCTAGTCACTCGAGCTCAAGGCTACGCTCAACGGCTTCCAGCGCCAGCACCTCCTCGCGGTTCTAGATCTCTTCCTCTTTGGCGGGCATCCCCCTCAATGACGCAAGGGTGGCTCTGCTCGCCTCCACTTCCTACTGCAAGGAGGTGCTCCATGCTTGGAGCTCCCACGCGCGCTTCTTTGCGGCCTCGCGAGGGCGGACAGCTTCCTGGGCCTCTTCCTGACCTCGGGAGTAGGCCTCTTGCGAGGCTGCGAGAGAAACCTCGGCCTTCGCATTATCAAGCTCGCGCTGGTGGCGCCCGAGGTTGATAGCCACCTTTAGCTTATGCCGCTCCTCCGCCAACCGAAGACCCTCGGCCATGAGGCGCGCATCCACATCCACGAGTTCTTCACCAAGCCGGTTCATCGCGCCCATTGCCTCCCGAAAAAGCTCGTGGTGGATGATGCTCCTTTCATGCGTCAATTTGAGCATACTGCTGACTCCGTCCTCCGCCACGGGGACCGCAGATGGGGCCCAAAGCGGCTCGCCCCCTTTCAGCAGGGGCTGGGGGCTAGCACCCACCCAGTTGCAGGCTTGGCCTCACGAGGAGCCCGAACGAGTGGAGGCCCACTGCTTGAAGAGGATCCCAAGACCGAAGCCACCCAGCCGCCGTCCACGACCAGGGGAGGTACCCTTTGCAGGATTGCTGTATTCCAAGCAAGGCCGTGAAGGAGAGACGGCGAGGGCGCAAGCTCAAGACGCCTTGTCGACGGGCTGGCTTCCCCGGTTGACTCCACGTCGTGAGCAGCGCGCAGGCTTGCAGCACTCATGTCTAGCGGGAGAAACAAGGAGAGAGGAGGTTGCTTCTCAGGAGATTCCGCGGCCTTGGCGGAAGGGATCCTGAAGAGACATCGTCAGGAAGGGAAGCAGCACGCATTGAATCACCAACATAAGGTACTTACTCGTCAACGGCGATGTACTTTCTCCGTTTTAACAGCCCAAAGGTGCCGCTGCCGCGGCTTCTGGACCCCTTCCTCTTGCGGAGCTCTTCGAAGTCCACGCAAAGCCGACCGAAGCACTGGACATGGAGGCCAACACGAGGCACAACTGGAGAAGCGCTCAAAGGGGTAGCCTCAGGAGCGCCAAGCTGAGGGGAGCTATCGGGCTCTGCCTCGCAGCGACCTGCCGAGGCCTCAGGAGCCTCAGCCTCAGGAGACGCGGGCTGCATCGCCCCCTCAGCCGCCTCCCCAGTGCAAGAATCATGAGTTCCCGAGGACAACGCCTCGGGAGCCTTGGGCAACATCAGCATCTCGGCACCTGCGCCATTGGCCTCCAGCGGTGCTCGCCCCCCTGCATCCACACTTGGGGCGAGCTCGATGCCAGCGGCAAGGAGGGGAACTCGACGGGGTTCTCACGGGCCCCACCAGACTGACTGGACGCAGCCCCCACTCATCGAAGGAGGGCATACGCTCCACAATTTCCACCTTGTTCGAGTAGTGGTACAGCAGGCAACTCTTCCCCGGCATGTCATCTGGCGACGGGACACCCGTCGGGACCTCGAGCACCGTTCGATGCGCCTGAAGGGGGAGCCCGGACTCTGGAAGTATCATGTGGTCCTTGTTGCTGAGCAAGGCCCACATTGGTCGAGAATGGCGCTGAAGTGGAGCAACCCGGCGCCGGACGAACTCCTTCCCCACCATAG
This sequence comes from Triticum aestivum, assembly GCF_018294505.1. Taxonomy (NCBI): domain Eukaryota; kingdom Viridiplantae; phylum Streptophyta; class Magnoliopsida; order Poales; family Poaceae; genus Triticum; species Triticum aestivum. The sequence continues at coordinate 194,437,514 of NC_057806.1, forward strand.
GCGTGGTCACGCCAAGGTCTTTCAGCCCCTTCAGCCTAAGTCAGACGAGGGCAAGGCGTGAATCGGTGAGCCTTTGGTGGCACCAACCGGAGTTGGGAATCGCAGGCACCGACGGAGAATGGAGCAGTGAGCTGAACACTCCGACATCAACGAATACCCACCGTGTCCGAAACTCGCTCGTGGATGGTGAGCGCTCGAAGTCAATCCCCACGCTTGTCGTTGCCGCCTCGTCCTAGAAGCTCAGGCACCCCGAGCTCTGTTGGGGATCAATAAGGCGCAATGAGAAGAAGTGGTAGAGAAGGGCCGCGGAAGGAGAAATGCCCACCATGGCCTCGCAAACAAAGGAGAAGACGGCACGAAGGGTCACGGATTGGGGATCAAGGTGTAGCATGTGGATTTGATAATGGGCAAGCACTGCGTTGAAGAAGGTAGAGAAAGGAGGAACAAGGCCAGCCCAAAGGGCGTCAATGAAGAATGGGACCTCGGTGGTTGTCCGGTCGATACGAGCACGAGACGCAGGCCAGGCCACCGTCGTTCCCCACTCATTGAAGCTGTAGGCGAGCATGGGATGCACCTTGTCCATGGCTTCTTGGTTTAGCACCAGCGACCTGCCAACGGCAGGCTCAGCGGCCGGGCGTAGCCTGGCAGAGGACAGGGGACTCTTCCCTTTCTTCGACTGGTCCGGTGCCATGGAAATGGGAGGATTGAGGTCAGATCAGATCAGGGCGGGAGGCCAAGCTTTGAGGAAGCGGAAGAATTGGCGAGTGCGCGGCAACAACGGGAGGGAACTCGTGTAGACCATGGTGGCCTCCTAGCTAGGCGGGTATCAAGGCAGGGGGAAGCGGAGACGCCACATCCAATCAAACGCCACATGTCAACCAGGGTCGCAGGCTATTGGGGCCCATGGTGCTTCGCACTTGCCCCTTGGCTTCGCCTCGAAGCCAAGCCCGAGTGCGCCTTGGGCACGGGGGCTACTCTCGGCGTTTTGGAAACAGAGGTCCCCAGACTTGCCTGCCTGCGGCCCACGGCGTGGCTCTGCGAGCGGGACCGTATGGCCCATCTTCACCAACAAGCATTCAAGAACCTGGCGAGGGGCCAAGCCTCGCGAAGCGGACGACACAAGACCTCCTCGGGAGCGGCCTCACCAGGCAGGCTCGTGAGGGGTGGAGAGATCAAGGCGAGGCAAACCTCACGAGGTTCCAATGACGTGAGCCATGACGATCGAGACCAGGCGGGCGCCAACGCGCACAGTGTCCTTGTTTCCTCTTTGGTTCTAAGGAGGCAAGCATAGGCGAGTGGTACCGAGGCGTCAAGCAAAGGTTTCCATATCGGTGCAATGAGACCAAAACTAGTGGGACAGCAAGATGGAGGTCACCATGGAGCCCAAGGCGGCGTTACCACCAGAGCCTTTGGTAGGCGAAGTCTGCTTTTGTCAGGATAACGTATACTAGTTGTCCCCTTTCAAATTGGCCATTGTTGACTCCCTTCCCGCTCAATATTTGGGGAGAGGACCAGGGCCTCTATAATAGGATTAGCCACCACTTTAGGAGGCGAATAGAGCCTTAGCCATCTCAACTTGGACTAGCTCCAACCCATCCTCACACCCACCAAGAACAAGAACACCTCCCCTCAGGAGGTTGTTCTTCCCCTTATACTGTTCATCCTCAGCTCAAGAGGCAATGAACGACACCACACTGGAGTAGGGTATTACACCACAATGGTGGCCCGAACCATTATAAATCTTGTGTCTCTTATGTTGCGAGTTCGTCGAGCTAAGCTTAGAGATTCCCGCGAGGCTGAGGGCGTGATTCGGTAGGGGGAGACCTTCGTGCGCACCCCAATGTTCGAACCTTAAGGGTTTTGCCGGAACCCGAGATCTGACAGAAGCTCTGGAGCATGTATGAGGAAGAGAACAAACGTAGGCTTAGAGAAACTTTTGTCAATGTTGAAGAGTATTTGAAGATGCGGGATAAAAAGAGGAAGGTGGAGAATGAGCTCAGATTTTTTAAATCAGACTTTGCTAAGATGGTGTTGGCGAAGGAGGAGGCACTTTCCCAGTTAGCCAGTGCAAAATAGGTTCTTACTGAACTGAAAGCAGAGGTGGATAAGACGAGCCTGCATGATCTCGATTAGGGAAATGAATATATTGTTCTTAGGAAGTTGAACTAGCTATATGTTGTACACTGCTATTTTCATGTAGCCATTGTACTGTGATGTTATAATATATTTGTGGGCCTGATATGAAATTGGCAAACAGTTGTTCAATATGAAATGTGAATTTGCATAATACTAGAATTATTAATTGTAAACTAATAAACCTACTAAATGTGTCATGGACCTTTGCAAACGGTTCTAGCAGTAAAAGTGCTTGTGATGGATAGCCCAATACCACACAATTTTCTTCATCAAATCGTGTGTGATGTAGTTGATAAAAGCAAACAGTTAACTAAGGCAGACCATGTGTGATAGTTACACCTTTCACACACGAGCCTACACATAAAACTATGTGGGATGTACATACGAACAGAAACGTTTTCCTTGGACTGACTGCGTGTGATATACATACCTACGGAAATGTTTTTTTTTGGGATTCACCGTGTGGGATGTACATACCTATGAAAATGTTTTTCTGGGATTCACCGTGTGGGATGTACATACCTACGAAAATGTTTTTCTGGGATTCACCGTGTGGGATGTACATACCTACGGAAATGTTTTTCTAGGATTCACCGTGTGGGATGTACATACCTATGGAAATGGTTGGGTTTTGCTGCCTCGCCCGATCACACACGGCCCCAGCCTGTGTCCGAGGAGGGCTTATCCCCGATGATTTCTAGGTCGTGTGGGAAGGACCCCCTATCGCCCACACTCACTTGGCGACACTTCCAAATGTCGTCGCGGAAAGGGGTTGAAAACCGTTTGTATAGCACCGACGTGTACCAGTGTTGGGTGCATTATTCGGTGTTAATTATGCTCAATGCTCGCTTATGAAATTTTTCTTTTCTTGGTTGGTTGCTTCCCAATCTTTTTACTAGCCTTCACTTGCACTAAGTATGATCACTACTTGTGCATCCAAAAATACTTTAAACCAGTTTTGCCATATGAGTCCACCATACCTACCTATATGCGGTATTTATGTGTCGTTCTAAGAAAATTTGTATGTGCCATCTCTAATTTTCAAAATAAACTTCTCTTTTGTGTGCTCGTACCGCTCATGAAACCGTAGGGGGTGGCTAATATATTTCCATGCTAGGTGTTATTCTCACGATGAGTTTTTATTTACTTCGCATTGCATGAGCGTACGGAAAAGGTATTAGGGATGCCCAGTCCCGAAATGAAAAATGAATTTACTTTATGTTGTCAAATAATAAATTCCTTGGAAAGTGTCGGTATGGAAGACACCCGTGGATACGGCTAGCCATGGAAAGTGAAAGTATGGTGGAAAAAGGAATAAACTTTATTTTCTGTTTGGGAACTGCCTATGTCGGTGCAACAGACCCTGGGATCAATTGCCTAGACTGTGGACAAGCACAAGAGCAGAATTGAAGCATCAACTAGAGTCAGAGATTGAAGAACCAAGAGATTCAAAGAACCAACATGCATCTCAGAGGAATCAAGATCAAGCTAGAGGAATCAAGACCTGCCGGGGCTCCCGGAAGCAAAACCACCCACCAACCACTCAAGCATGACCCATGTTGTCAATCCGTGTGGTGTCAAGCCGCAATGTGATTAAGTGGAGCCATTCGCCACATGGCGGCCGTTTCCTACAGAAGGAACATATAGATGACACCCGTCCTGCGGCATGTCAATAGAACAAGCACGAAGCTGGCGAGATAGCCCGACAAGGCTTGCCGGGCAACTGTAAGTGCATCTAGTGCCACCCCTAGTTGGTTTTGGAGTATTGACGACAAACCTAGTTGAGGGACTAATGTGTTTGTGAGAATTGCAGGATAACACAGGTAGAAGTCCCTCATTGATTCGGTTTTCCTACCAGAGATGACCCCTAAAAATGTATGAAGACATTGAAGTCAAAGGTGGTATGTGAAGACATTCACATTGAAGACTATGACAAGAGAATACATCACATGAAGACTATGGAGCGCGAAGACTTAGATCTTTCATAGTTCTTTTTCTTCTTTGTTGAGTCATAGGAACCACCGTACTGTTAAGTGGGGTCCAAGAGAACCAGTCAGAATGACTGAAGTGATGCTTAACCAAAATCCTATGTCTTCGAGTGAGGACTATGAGAGAGAATCTTGTCCAGAGTTGGAAAAGTCAGCTTTGCTTGTAGCCCAAGTAAAGTTTCCATGTGTGTTTGAAATCTGACCGTTGGAACACGTGTCAGTTCCTTAGTGACCCAGGGTCATTTCGGACAAATCAGGTCGGGTTGGCTAGTGGCTATAAATAGCCCACCCCCTACAACCATAAACGGTTGGCTGCTCAGAGTTAAAGTACGGCTGTTGTCGTTTGAGAGCAACCCACCTCGAAGCCTTTGAGAGAGAATTCCTTGCGAGGATAAAGTCCTAACCACCCAGAGCCAAAGAGTGTTAGGCATCACTTAAGTCGTCATGTCTGTGTGATCTGAAGACTTATTACACTTGAGGACTATGAATCCTCCAACCGGTTAGGCGTCGCGTTCTGAGCATCCAAGAGTCATTGTGGATCGCCGGTGAACGAAGTCTGTGAAGGTTTGGGAGTCTACCTTGAAGACTTACCAGAGTGATTGGGCGAGGTCTGCGTGACCTTAGCTCAAGGGGAATACGGTGAGGACTAAGGGTTCTGAGCTGCGTGTTCAGGACTGGGTGTCCGGGACTGTGTGTCCTCAGGTTTAAATACCTAGCCGCCCTAACCAGACGTACAGTTGTCACAGCAACTGGAACTGGTCCAACAAATCATTGTCTTCAACGAGTCACTGGTTTCATCCTTCCCTTCCCTTTACTTACTGTTGGTCCTTGTGAAGTCCTTGCATGATTGCATTATCTTTTGTCTTCACTGAGTGATTGCCTGTTCCGATTGGCTTCACAATATCTTCCTACCTGATCCTTACTGCCTAGCTGCTACTACTCATTGTTCTTTCACTTCATTGATTACTTGACTAAGGTTTGCCTAGTGTAGTCTACCTTCCGCTACGTGGTAATAGGTTTACTTCTATCGTTTGTCTTCGAAACTTCCCTGTTTTGAAGACTTCCATAAAAATCACCTATTCACCCCCCACCCTCTAGTCGATCACTAGCACTTTCAATTGGTATCAGAGCAAGGTACTCCCTTGTTCTGTGTGATTCGGTTTAACCACCTGGAGTTTTAGCTATGTTGACTGCAGGGATAATCAAAGTCTCCGCGGCGTGCCCCGTCTTCGATGGAACTGAATATCCCTACTGGAAGAATAAGATGCGCATGCATCTTGAAGCCATTGATGTCGACCTATGGTATGTCGTCAAGAACGGCGTTCCCAAGGCTGGAGAAGGTGTCACTGCTGCTGATGTAAGAAGTTCGTTCAACTGGACTCTACTACCAAGAATATCATCTGTGGTCATCTGACCAAAGGACAGTATGGCCGTGTGAGTGCGTTGGATACTTCCAAGCTAGTCTGGGACTGGCTCTCCAAGGTCAACGAAGGCGTCTCCACCCAGAGAGATCAAAGAATCAGTGTCCTTCGCAACCTCGTCAACTGCTTCAAGAGAAATGACAATGAGAATGTCCAGCTCACGTTCGATCGACTCACTGACATCACAAATGAGCTTCAAGCCCTTGGCGCCACTGAGATCACCAAGCATGAAGTCGACAAGACACTCCTGAGATCACTTGACAGTTCGTTTGACACCCTAGCCCTGATGATTCAATAACGCCCTGATTTCAAGACACTCGATCCGTCTGACATACTAGAGAGGCTCAACACACATGAGTTTTAGCTTTCTGAGAAAAGAGACATCTACGGTCCCAGCTATGGGCGAACTCGTGCCTTGAAGGCAAAAGTTGTCACCTCATCTGAAGAAGAATCTGACAGCAGTTCTGATGATCCTGAAGACATTGGAAAGGAGCTTGCTATGCTCGTGAAGAAGTTCCAAAAATTCACCAAGAAAAAAGGGTTCAGAAAGTCTTCACGATCAAGCTCAAGGAATGATGAAGCTTCTGCTCATGACTACAAGAAGAGAACATGTCACAAGTGCAAGAAACCTAGCCACTACATCTCTGAGTGTCCACAGTGGGACAATGAGAACAAGAAGAAGAAGAAGAGCAAAGAGTATGATTCTGACGACAAGAAGAAGAAGAAATACTCAAAGTCTTCTTCCAAGTCTTCCTCAAAGTCTTCATCACACAAGAAGAGCTCATCTGGCAAGGCACGTGCATTTGTTGGCAAGGAAATGGATTCTGAGGAGGAGTCTGCTTCTGAGGAGGCGGAGGTGGAGTCTAAGGAGGAGTCCGATTCTGGCGTTGCGAGTCTGGCTACAGCATACGTTTCCAAGTACATCTTCAACACTGAAGACAATGACTTCATCACCGACACCGATGCGAATGACAAGGACTACTCCACTCCTTCCTACTGCTTCATGGCACGCGGTGCCAAGGTAAACACATGCACTACTCACTATCAAACATCCAGTGATGATGAATCTGATTGTGATTCCAAACCTAGCTACAAAACTCTTGCTAAAATTGCAACTGAACAACAGAAAGCTATGGAACACATTCAAAAACTGTTAGAAAAAAGCGATGATCTATTAGATGCTAAAATGACTCGATCTCAGTCCTTAATTGAAGACATAAAAAATCTTCACATTAAGTATGAGGAACTTGAAAGTCGTCATGAAACGCTCTCAACAACTCATGAAAGGCTTTCCTATGATTATCTTCAAAGGAAGCAAGACCTTGAGAAATTGAGAGTGGCTCATGAAGATCTTCAAAAGGAAAATGTCACACCCTAGATAGTTCATGCATTAGAGTGTTGCATCATGTCTATTTCATTTAACAGAAACCTGAAATGGGAATGACAGAACCCCCAGCCCCCTCTGAATCCAACTAGGGTTTACTAAAAATATTTTCAATGAACCTGAAATGCCCTTCTAAAATGTCCATCATTTTTGTCTTGGTCCAAAACCTCTGCCAAAAGTGATGCACAATTTCCTAGGTCATCCTAAGGTCTTTGAATTAAATCATAATTATTTGAATTTGGCCATTTAAAATTTATGAAATATTTCAAATGCTCAAATATTCCCAAACTAAAATGTTCCATGCTGGAAATATTCCAACTAAGGACCAGAGGCAGTTTGGTGAATTTTGGAATGACATAGGTATTTTTAGAAATTCAACAAACCTACAGAATAAAAACAGAAAACAGAAAAAAAAGGGAAAACTTACCTGGCGCCACCACAGGCCCACCAGCCAGCCCACCTGGCCGGCCCAGCCCGGCCACCGCTCCAGCGAGCTGCTTGGCTTGCCAGGCAGGCAGCCAAGGTGCTCGGCGGCGGCACCGCAGCTCGCCACGCAGCTGCACGTCGCCCTGCTTCCCCCTCTCGCCGCCCTGCTGGCCTGGACGAGCTCCACGTCGCGCCCCGACCCCCCTGGACACCTCCATTCGCCCCCAGTTCCTCTCCCTCGCGCTCCCACGCCATGGCCGACGCCACCGTCGCCGCACCGCCGCCGTAGCCGTGCTCCCCGTCGTCTCCACGCCGCGCCACCGTGTCCAGAAGCTCCGCCGTCCTCTACTTCTTCGAGCTAGCCGAGCCCCGAGCGCTCGCGTGCCCCGGAGCCGCCGCACCAACCTCGCCCGAACCGCCATCGCCGGAGATCCCCTTCGCCGTCGCCGCCGCAGCAGCTCGTCCCCGACCACGCCATCCTTTCCATCAAGACCGCAGTGAGCTGGGCTAACTTCCCCTTCCTCTCTTTCTCTCTCTCGTGCACCACAGCGAGCACACTAAGCTCACCCGCACGTGCCGTCGCGGACCTCTTCGCCGACGTGCTCCCGGCCATCCTCCGGCCACCTCACCTTGCCCATCGCACTCACCACGCCGCGTTGGGGCTAACCATGCACTCCCCGCACCTCACCGCACACTCTAGCCACGAGTTCGTCTTCAACCGAACTCCGGCGGCCGCCAAAGTCGCCGCCGGCGCCAACTCCGGCCACCCCGAGCCCAACCACCACCACCAATAGTCGCGGCTCAACCTCAGCAACACGTAGATGCCTTCCGCCGTCCATTTGGTTGCCGGAATGGCAAAAAGCACTTTCGCCGCCGCGTCGGGCTCGCCGGCGGCTAGACGCCGGCGTGTTTGACTCTGACTTTGACCACGGGTGGGCCCCGGTTGACCCCCTGGGTCTATGACATGTGGGGCCCCCCTTGTTAATTAATCCAGTTAGTTTAAATCTAATTTAGTTAAACTAATTGAATACTGGCATGCGGGACCCACTGGTCAGTTTGACCTGGACCAGCCCGTTGACCACTGACGTCATCATGACGTAGTGCTGACGCAGTAATTTAATTACTGGAATTATTTTTACACAGGAAATTCCAGAAAATGTTTCAAACTTCCAAAATTCATATAAAATCAACCATAGCTCCAAATCAAACAAATTATATATGAAAAATGATCAGAAAAATCCAATCTTTCCATCTGTACTGGTTTCATGCATGTTTAAGCAAGCTAACCTGCTGTTTATCACAGAACAAGATAAAACACCTTAAATGGCAACTTATGAGTTTGAACTTTGAATCAATGGTTCAAATTAGTTCAAACCCATCTGTTCTTAGTTGCATTAGCCCAATACACTCATTTTGCCATGTCTCATGCATGCATCATATTGTTGCATACTGTTTGGTAATGTTTGTGTATCGGTGCTCTCTGCGGCAGGTTCTGCCCCCGGGAGTACCGTGATAACCCCGACGAAGAGCAATACCAGTGCACCGACCCGTCAGGCAAGCAACCAACCATTTGATCATATCGATACAATCCCATGTTCTCGCTCTTGCTCTCTTTTACTGCATTAAGACAACGCGTTTCAAACTGCTGTGTGCCACGGTAGTTGAACCCATTTCCTCTGCATGACCTGTCATTGCCACAGTAACTAGATGAAACCCACTAGCATGTGTAGGAGTTGATTGAGCCATATGTATGTGTTGTTCCTACCTTGCTATGCCTGCTATGCTTAGAGTCGTGTCAGGTCTGGTTCATCTGGGTGATGGGCTAGAGTGAAATGATTATGTCGGTAATGAGAGTGGTGTGGTGAACACGATTTGGTAAAGGTATCGATGAGAGGCCATGTAGGAGTACATGGTGGGTTGTTTCATTGAAGCCGACCTTAAGCACTGAGATATGTATGTGTGATTTAAGATACTGTTACTACCATGCATTGGGCCCTGAAATATGACCCCGCTCGACTTCTTATTCACCCTAGCTCTCTGTCCAGGAGTTGCAAGTAGTTTCTGGTGTTTGTAGCCTACTGGAGGCCGTGGACAGCGCTGACCGTAGGGGTGGGCTGTGATGCGGTAGGTACGTGGCCGGGTGTACCGAATACCCGTTAGGTATCTCGGGAACCCTGTTCACATCGTTCGGGGCCGTATGGGAAACCTCGGCCGGACTCCCTGTGGATGGAACCTGGATAGGCGATAAACCTGGACTAGAGGCTTAAGTGTTTAGGTAGGTCGTGGTCTACACCCACGTCGGCTTTTGCTTGAAGTCTGCCGAGCACATGTCGTGTGCAGACGCTAAGTGGTGGAAACATGTATGAAGAAGTACACCCCTGCAGGGTTATCATGATCTATTCGAATAGCCGCGTCCGTGGTAAAGGACTACTTGGTTGCCTATACAGTTCATAGACAAGTAAATGGAAACTGCTAAAAGCCTCAAGATAAGTGTGAGTGCCGAGGATGGCTCTTCCGTAGGAAGACGGAGGTGGATCCTCGGTAGTGTATTGATGTGGTGAGTAGTGGACTCGTGTGCGCAAAACCATTTCAAGTTGAGGTATCGTAGGATAGTCTAGCCAAGAGTCAAAGCTGGCTTGCTGCAATAACTCCACCAACCCTTCTTGATAATATGCATGTATGTAGGATCTGATGTAAGTCTTGCTGAGTACCTTCGTACTCATGTTGCTATAATCTACATTTTTACAGAAGACGCTACAACCCCTTCGGATGGGTTCTATGTAGACGTTGACATCAACGAGTAGGCTAAAGGCCCAGGTGGTGACCCTGAGCTTGTGAAGGACCATGTAATATAGCTAGGCTTTCCAAGCCTCTTTTATTTTACTAGTTGTCTGTACTCAGACAATGTACTTCCGCTGCTGGTTTGTATGACTGTATGACTTGTATGTTGGGTCGTGAGACCCGTACCTTTGTGTATGTTATGTATGGCTCTCTGAGCCTTAAATAAAGTACTTGTGTCATAGAGTCATGTTGTGATGCTTCGTTGTATTTGCACATATCGAGCATATTGTGTGTATGATTGAAATGCTTGGTATGTGTGGGATCTGACTACCTAGTTGTTTATCCTTAGTAGCCTCTCTTACCGGGAAATGTCTCCTAGTGTTACCGCTGAGCCATGGTAGCTTGCTACTGCTCTGGAACACTTAGGCTGGCCGGCATGTGTCCTTCTTCGTTCCTGTGTCTGTCCCTTCGGGGAAATGTCACGCTTTGAGTACCGGAGTCCTGTTAGCCCGCTACAGCCCGGTTTACCGGAGTCCTGCTAGCCCAGTGCTACAGCCCGGACCCACATGCTGATGACCGACACGTTCGAAGCTGGGTCATGGATGCCTGTCCCTGTAAGTCTGTGCCACTTTGGGTTTACGACTAGTCATGTCAGCCCGGGCTCCTTATCATATGGATGCTAGCGACACTATCATATACGTGAGCCAAAAGGCGCAAACGGTCCCGGGCAAAGGTAAGGCGACACCCGTGGGGATACCGTGCGTGAGGCCGCAAAGTGATATGAGGTGTTACCAGCTAGACCAATGTGACATCGAGTCGGGGTCCTGACAGCGTTGGCATCAGAGCCGGACTGCCTGTAGGTTCTCCAAGCCAAACTGGTCGATGTTGAGTCTAGAAATTCTTTAGTTATATGTAGGGGAATTGTTTGTGGGTTGGAACGTAAGGCTCTTTTTACTCCTTTATCTTGTGACATTCTGATCTGAGTCAGTCCATTCTTCCACCGGGGGTTAAGGAATTAGGACCTATTCTCTCTATCAGGATCACGTGTTACTAATCAGTAGTACCTTATAGGTATGATGGATACAAGCCTAGTTCAGTTCTTTTACCACATTATGTTGCTAGGATGGTCTCAGAACTTTGATATGATGATGTTGAGTGTGTATGAAATCCTTTGTCAAATGTCTCAAAATCCTTTTTGAGCATTTACAGCTGTTATGCTGCCGAAATTTTGCTAGAAATTCTAATGCCTTTGCATTATGATTGTGCTTTCAGATGGCCACTCGCGACCTCAATCAAGTGTTTCGCCTGACTCGATGCCTAGATGTACCCGGCCATACTGCCAAGTTGGTCAGGGTAATGACTGAGGCTGGATACCGCTGGTATCCTGAGTACACGGTCGAAGAGCAATTTCGGGACTTCAACCAAAGCCAGTATCTCTGCACTGTCCGGATATTTCCATCTTATCCTGGATCCACCGAGCCCCTTCACTGCTCCTATGGACTCGGGGTTACTATTGAGATGGCTGTGCAGGACGCCGCCTACTCTATGATGACCATTATGCGAGTCAGATCTGGTCTATTTCGGGACTCTGATTTCCGGTATATGCCAGGATCACTTCCGGGAGCACAAGGGTATCTCCAGGCTATCTATGCTGACCCCACTCAGGAGGATTCACGGACTCGCACCACTGCTGAGATGCTCAAGGATAAGGACCGTGAAAATTGGGCCTTGAGGTTAGAGCTCTTCAATACCCGTGCTGACCACTGGGCCACTTTGACTCGGTTCGCACCGGCGGTGCAAGCTGGATATTCAGATATGCGCGATCTCTATCCTGTGAGATCTGCTCTGCCAGACGTGATGGTTTGGCGTGATGTAGGAGGCATCACCCCACCTCGCGGTCCCCGCAGGCCACCGCCTGTTGGTCCAAGGCCTCATCCTAGCCCCTATGGTCCACAAGCTCCGCGAGATCGTCTATTTCCGGATGATCATGTTGAGCTTCCAGGCTATGGAGGTGACTTCTACGAGGACTACTACGGATCGGTCTGAGTTAGTGGTAGTATCACTAGTTCGCACTAGCTGTGTCATCTATCGTCCTGCGTGACTCGTGGGATATGACCTAGTTGTAATCTTTCCGGAGGTGTAGAAAAATAATGTATAGGAGCTTGGGATGCCTCCGATGAGATGTAATCCTTTTTTTTACCGTAATAGTACTTTGTTTGGTCTTGTACTAAACCCTGCATGGTGTGTATGACGATGGAATAAAAGAAGCAGTTTCTGTATCTACCATGTCATACGGATGATCATCTTGCATTCCGAGTTATTCCTTACATTTGGTATCCTATGTTGGAATTTTATCATCCTGACTAAATCATTGTCTTGTTTACCTAGGATGGTCAACACGCGCGCTAACCCTGCTCCTCAAGAGCAGGCCGAAGGCAGTGAAGTCAGGGATGCAAATCTGCCTCATCCTCCTTCACTAGCCGAGGTTATGATGGAAGCTGAGAGAAACAAGCGGGAGACCAACCGTTTGTTGGAGCGTATTGAACAGAATACAGCACACCATCAGAGGACTAACGTGGTGTCACTCAGTGATTTTATCAAATTGCATCCACCCACGTTCCACCACTCCGTCGAGCCTCTTGACGCTGATGACTGGCTTCGCAGTATCGCTCACAAACTGCGTTCCGCGCTGGTAGCGGAGGCTGACAAGGTCACCTTTGCTGCATATCATCTTGAAGGCCCCGCCAGTCTATGGTGGGAAAATTATGGAGCTATGCGCCCAGCGGGCCATGTCACTACTTGGGCTGAATTCAGCGAGGCTTTCCGTGAACATCACATTCCGGAGGGTCTCATGGACCGTAAACGTGAGGAATTTTGCAGTTTCACCCAAGGCCGACTTTCTGTGGATGTTTACAGCAGGGAGTTTGGTAACCTCGCACGATATGCAACTGAGGAAGTGTCTACTGATGCCAAGAAGCAAGCAAGGTTCCGTAAGGGCCTTAGTCCTGAGCTTCGCCGTGACCTCCGTCTGCATGAGTGCACATCCTTTCAGAAACTTGTCAACAAAGCCATCAGTGCTAAAACTGGTCAGACTGACTATGACGCAACACGCAAGCATGGCCGTGATATGGGTTCCTCATCCGGTGCTGGTCCTCAGAAGCGCCGCGTGTGGGTACCCAACACCGCCCTGCCACCCAGGTTCACACCGAGGCCATCCTTCCAGGCGCCTCGCCCCGTTCAACAGTCTGCACCGGCCAAGCCCTATGGGGGTCCAGCCAACAATGCTCCTCCACGTACCAGTTCCGTGACTTGTTTCAAGTGTGGGGAATCTGGCCACTATATGCGTGAGTGTCCCCAGACCAACCCCAACCAGTCTGCTAAAGCTGTTGGCCGTGGCAAGCCGACAGGGAAAGTATTCCACGCCAAGCCGATCACCGCTTCACGTGGCCATGTCAACTGTATCTCTGCCGAAGAAGCTCAAGAGGATCCCAACGTCGTTCTCGGTACGCTTCTTGTTAATTGCCACCCGGCATCTGTTCTTTTCAATACAGGAGCCTCTCATTCTTTTATATCCGAAAATTATGCTCGTTTGCATAACGTTGCATTCTGTGACATGCCATCCACTATGGAAATTTCTACTCCTGGCTCTAGATGGTAGACCTCTAGGGTAAGTTATGGAAATGAAATCCAAGTCGACAGACTTGTTTTTCTTGCATCTTTGATAGCCCTTAAATCTTCAGATATTAATATCATTCTGGGTATGGACTGGATGTCAGCTCATCAAGCCAAAATTGATTGCTTCTCTAGGACTGTTCAACTCACCCATCCTTCGGGGAAGATAGTCAATGTCTTGACCCGAATAGCCAAGCGACAGTTATATTCTCTTAACGCCAGCCCTTTGCCAGACCTTGAGGACGTTCCGGTAGTCCGTGACTTCCCGGATGTCTTCCCAGAGGAATTGCCAGGTGTTCCACCTGACAGGGATGTTGAGTTCGTAATAGACCTCATTCCAGGAACCGTTCCGATTGCTAGAAGACCTTATAAGATGGCACCACTAGAACTAGCCGAGCTTAAGAAACAACTTGATGAGTCCTTGAAAAAGGGTTTCATCCGACCTAGCTCATCTCCGTGGGCTTGCCCCGTCCTATTCGTCAAGAAGAAGGATGGTACGGACCGGATGGTTGTAGATTACCGACGTGTCAATTTGGTCATAATCAAGAACAAATATCCTCTTCCCAGGATCAACGACCTGTATGATCAGCTCACTGGATCCTCAGTCTTCTCCAAGATGGATTTGAGGTTGGGCTACCATCAAATCAAAATCAGAAATGGGGACATTCCTAAAACGGCCTTTGTTACTCGTTATGGCCAATACGAGTACACCGTCATGTCCTTCGGTTTAACCAACGCTCCAGCCACCTTTTCTCGGTTAATGAACTCAATCTTCATGGAGTATTTGGATAAATTCGTCGTGGTTTACCTCGATGATATACTCATCTACTCCAAGAACGAGGAAGAACATGCCGAACATCTAAGGCTAGTGTTGAAGAAACTTCGAGAGCATCGCCTTTATGCCAAATTTTCTAAATGTGAATTCTGGTTGTCAGAAGTGACCTATCTGGGTCATGTAATATCTGGTAAAGGTATTGCTGTTAACCCTGAGCGAGTTCAAGCCGTCCTTAATTGGACTCCACCTGAATCGGTCAAGCAAGTTCGGAGTTTTCTGGGCTTAGCGAGCTATTGTCGTCGCTTTGTCGAGAACTTCTCCAAAGTTGCCAAACCTCTAACCGAACTCCTCAAGAAAGATAAGAAGTTTGAATGGACTCCACAATGTGAGCACAGCTTTCAGGAACTGAAAAGACGCCTGACCTCTGCTCCCGTACTGGTACCGCCAGACTTCTCCAAGGACTTTGTTATCTACTGCGACGCCTCGCGACAAGGACTAGGTTGCATTCTCATGCAAGATCGACACGTAATTGCTTACGCCTCACGGCAATTGCACCCACATGAGGAGAATTATCCTACTCATGATCTAGAGCTTGCAGCCGTAGTCTATGCACTTAAGACCTGGCGACATTACCTCCTCGGTAATCATTGCGAAATATTCACTGATCACCAAAGTCTGAAGTACATTTTCACCCAACCGGATCTGAATCTCAGGCAAAGACGTTGGGTTGAGTTGATCACAGACTTCGACTTAGGAATAACCTACACCCCAGGGAAAGCCAACGTCATGGCTGATGCGCTAAGTTGTAAATCTTATTGTAACAACCTGATGTTACAACAAAGTCAACCGCTTCTCCATGAGGAATTTCGGAAGCTTAACCTTCACATTGTACCTCAAGGTTTTCTTTCCACCTTGGTGGCAAAACCTACCCTTACGGATCAAATCATCGCTGCCCAAAAGCGAGATAAAGGAATATCTAAAATCAAAGAGAACATTGCTAGCGGAGGTGCTAGTTGTTTCTCCACAAATGATCATGGTGTTGTGTACTTTGAGAACCGTCTAGTGGTTCCCAAGAACCAGCATCTACGGCAGTTGATCCTTAAGGAGGCTCATGAATCTCCTCTCACCATTCATCCCGGTAGTACTAAGACGTATCAGGACCTACGCCAGAGGTTCTGGTGGACTAGGATGAAGAGAGAAATTGCTCAGTTTATTGCAAATTGCGACGTCTGTCGTCGTGTAAAAGCAGAGCATCAACGGCCTGCTGGCACCCTTCAACCCTTAGCTATTCCTGAATGGAAATGGGATAAAATTGGTATGGATTTCATTACCGGTTTTCCCAGGACCAAGAGAGGGAATAATGCTATTTTCGTCGTGGTCGATCGTCTTTCCAAAGTAGCCCATTTCTTACCTGTTCGTGAGAGTATAACCGCTAGTCAGCTGGCAGACTTATACATCTCCCAAATAGTGTCCCTTCATGGTGTTCCTTTGGAAATTAACTCGGATCGAGGAAGTCTTTTCACCTCTCGATTTTGGGAAAGTTTCCAAAATGCTATGGGGACTCGTCTCTCCTTTAGCACCGCTTTCCACCCTCAGTCAAGTGGTCAAGTGGAACGCGTCAACCAAATTCTAGAAGACATGCTTCGAGCCTCTGTTATCTCATTCGGAATGGACTGGGAGAAGTGCCTTCCATTTGCCGAATTCGCTTACAACAACAGCTATCAATCTAGCTTGGGTAAAGCCCCTTTTGAAGTTCTCTATGGACGACGGTGTCGAACACCCCTTAACTGGTCAGAGACCGGGGAAAGACAATTCTTTGGCCCGGATATGATTCAGGAAGCAGAAGAACAAGTTCGTATCGTTCGTGAAAAGTTGAAAACAGCCCAATCTCGTCAAAAGAGTCAATATGACCGAAAACATAAGGCTATGACTTTCGAGGTTGACGAGAAGGCTTATCTTCGGGTCACCCCTCTGAAGGGAACCCATCGTTTCGGTATCAAAGGCAAATTGGCTCCTCGTTACATTGGACCTTTTCGCATTCTTGCCAAACGAGGAGAAGTTGCCTACCAGTTGGAACTACCTCCGCACCTCTCCAGAGTCCACGATGTCTTCCACGTTTCTCAACTCAGGCGTTGCTTCTCGGATCCTGTCCGTGGAGTGGACCACGAAACGCTTGATCTCCAAGATAATCTTACATATCGAGAGTACCCCATTCGTATCCTCGATCAGGCCGAACGTACCACCCGACGTCATAATATCAAGTTTCTCAAAGTTCAATGGTCGCACCATTCTGAGGATGAAGCAACTTGGGAAAGGGAGGATCGTCTTCGACTTGAGTATCCCGCCTTCTTCCCGGAGGAACCCAAATCTCAGGACGAGATTCTTTTGAGTGGGGGTGAGTTGTCACACCCTAGCTAGTTCATGCATTAGAGTGTTGCATCATGTCTATTTCATTTAACAGAAACCTGAAATGGGAATGACAGAACCCCGAGCCCCCTCTGAATCCAACTAGGGTTTACTAAAAATATTTTCAATGAACCTGAAATGCCCTTCTAAAATGTCCATCATTTTTGTCTTGGTCCAAAACCTCTGCCAAAAGTGATGCACAATTTCCTAGGTCATCCTAAGGTCTTTGAATTAAATCATAATTATTTGAATTTGGCCATTTAAAATTTATGAAATATTTCAAATGCTCAAATATTCCCAAACTAAAATGTTCCATGCTGGAAATATTCCAACTAAGGACCAGAGGCAGTTTGGTGAATTTTGGAATGACATAGGTATTTTTAGAAATTCAACAAACCTACAGAATAAAAACAGAAAACAGAAAAAAAGGGAAAACTTACCTGGCGCCACCACAGGCCCACCAGCCAGCCCACCTGGCCGGCCCAGCCCGGCCACCGCTCCAGCGAGCTGCTTGGCTTGCCAGGCAGGCAGCCAAGGTGCTCGGCGGCGGCACCGCAGCTCGCCACGCAGCTGCACGTCGCCCTGCTTCCCCCTCTCGCCGCCCTGCTGGCCTGGACGAGCTCCACGTCGCGCCCCGACCCCCCTGGACACCTCCATTCGCCCCCAGTTCCTCTCCCTCGCGCTCCCACGCCATGGCCGACGCCACTGTCGCCGCACCGCCGCCGTAGCCGTGCTCCCCGTCGTCTCCACGCCGCGCCACCGTGTCCAGAAGCTCCGCCGTCCTCTACTTCTTCGAGCTAGCCGAGCCCCGAGCGCTCGCGTGCCCCGGAGCCGCCGCACCAACCTCGCCCGAACCGCCATCGCCGGAGATCCCCTTCGCCGTCGCCGCCGCAGCAGCTCGTCCCCGACCACGCCGTCCTTTCCATCAAGACCGCAGTGAGCTGGGCTAACTTCCCCTTCCTCTCTTTCTCTCTCTCGTGCACCACAGCGAGCACACTAAGCTCACCCGCACGTGCCGTCGCGGACCTCTTCGCCGACGTGCTCCCGGCCATCCTCCGGCCACCTCACCTTGCCCATCGCACTCACCACGCCGCGTTGGGGCTAACCATGCACTCCCCGCACCTCACCGCACACTCTAGCCACGAGTTCGTCTTCAACCGAACTCCAGCAGCTGCCAAAGTCGCCGCCGGCGCCAACTCCGGCCACCCCGAGCCCAACCACCACCACCAATAGTCGCGGCTCAACCTCAGCAACACGTAGATACCTTCCGCCATCCATTTGGTTGCCGGAATGGCAAAAAGCACTTTCGCCGCCGCGTCGGGCTCGCCGGCGGCTAGACGCCGGCGTGTTTGACTCTGACTTTGACCACGGGTGGGCCCCTGTTGACCCCCTGGGTCTATGACATGTGGGGCCCCCCTTGTTAATGAATCCACTTAGTTTAAATCTAATTTAGTTAAACTAATTGAATACTGGCATGCGGGACCCACTGGTCAGTTTGACCTGGACCAGCCCGTTGACCACTGACGTCATCATGACGTAGTGCTGACGCAGTAATTTAATTACTGGAATTATTTTTACACAGGAAATTCCAGAAAATGTTTCAAACTTCCAAAATTCATATAAAATCAACCGTAGCTCCAAATCAAACAAATTATATATGAAAAATGATCAGAAAAATCCAATCTTTCCATCTGTACTGGTTTCATGCATGTTTAAACAAGCTAACCTGCTGTTTATCACAGAACAAGATAAAACACCTTAAATGGCAACTTATGAGTTTGAACTTTGAATCAATGGTTCAAATTAGTTCAAACCCATCTGTTCTTAGTTGCATTAGCCCAATACACTCATTTTGCCATGTCTCATGCATGCATCATATTGTTGCATACTGTTTGGTAATGTTTGTGTATCGGTGCTCTCTGCGGCAGGTTCTGCCCCCGAGGAGTACCGTGATAACCCCGACGAAGAGCAATACCAGTGCACCGACCCGTCAGGCAAGCAACCAACCATTTGATCATATCGATACAATCCCATGTTCTCGCTCCTGCTCTCTTTTACTGCATTAAGACAACGTGTTTCAAACTGCTGTGTGCCACGGTAGTTGAACCCATTTCCTCTGCATGACCTGTCATTGCCACAGTAACTAGATGAAACCCACTAGCATGTGTAGGAGTTGATTGAGCCATATGTATGTGTTGTTCCTACCTTGCTATGCCTGCTATGCTTAGAGTCGTGTCAGGTCTGGTTCATCTGGGTGATGGGCTAGAGTGAAATGATTATGTCGGTAATGAGAGTGGTGTGGTGAACACGATTTGGTAAAGGTATCGATGAGAGGCCATGTAGGAGTACATGGTGGGTTGTTTCATTGAAGCCGACCTTAAGCACTGAGATCTGTATGTGTGATTTAAGATACAGTTACTACCATGCATTGGGCCCTGAAATATGACCCCGCTCGACTTCTTATTCACCCTAGCTCTCTGTCCAGGAGTTGCAAGTAGTTTCTGGTGTTTGTAGCCTACTGGAGGCCGTGGACAGCGCTGACCGTAGGGGTGGGCTGTGATGCGGTAGGTACGTGGCCGGGTGTACCGAATACCCGTTAGGTATCTCGGGAACCCTGTTCACATCGTTCGGGGCCGTATGGGAAACCTCGGCCGGACTCCCTGCGGATGGAACCTGGATAGGTGATAAACCTGGACTAGAGGCTTAAGTGTTTAGGTAGGTTGTGGTCTACACCAACGTCGGCTTTCGCTTGAAGTCTGCCGAGCACATGTCTTGTGCAGACGCTAAGTGGTGGAAACATGTATGAAGAAGTACACCCCTGCAGGGTTATCATGATCTATTCGAATAGCCGCGTCCGCGGTAAAGGACTACTTGGTTGCCTATACAGTTCATAGAGAAGTAAATGGAAACTGCTAAAAGCCTCAAGATAAGTGTGAGTGCCGAGGATGGCTCTTCCGTAGGAAGACGGAGGTGGATCCTCGGTAGTGTATTGAAGTGGTGAGTAGTGGACTCGTGTGCGCAAAACCATTTCAAGTTGAGGTATCGTAGGATAGTCTAGCCAAGAGTCAAAGCTGGCTTGCTGCAATAACTCCACCAACCCTTCTTGATAATATGCATGTATGTAGGATCTGATGTAAGTCTTGCTGAGTACCTTCGTACTCATGTTGCTATAATCTACATTTTTACAGAAGACGCTGCAACCCCTTCTGATGGGTTCTATGTAGACGTTGACATCAACGAGTAGGCTAAAGGCCCAGGTGGTGACCCTGAGCTTGTGAAGGACCACGTAATATAGCTAGGCTTTCCAAGCCTCTTTTATTTTACTAGTTGTCTGTACTCAGACAATGTACTTCCGCTGCTGGTTTGTATGACTGTATGACTTGTATGTTGGGTCGTGAGACCCGTACCTTTGTGTATGTTATGTATGGCTCTCTGAGCCTTAAATAAAGTACTTGTGTCATAGAGTCATGTTGTGATGCTTCGTTGTATTTGCACATATCGAGCATATTGTGTGTATGATTGAAATGCTTGGTATGTGTGGGATCTGACTACCTAGTTGTTTATCCTTAGTAGCCTCTCTTACCGGGAAATGTCTCCTAGTGTTACCGCTGAGCCATGGTAGCTTGCTACTGCTCTGGAACACTTAGGCTGGCCGGCATGTGTCCTTCTTCGTTCCTGTGTCTGTCCCTTCGGGGAAATGTCACGCTTTGAGTACCGGAGTCATGTTAGCCCGCTACAGCCCGGTTTACCGGAGTCCTGCTAGCCCAGTGCTACAGCCCGGACCCATTTGCTGATGACCGACACGTTTGAAGCTGGGTCATGGATGCCTGTCCCTGTAAGTCTGTGCCACTTTGGGTTTACGACTAGTCATGTCAGCCCGGGCTCCTTATCATATGGATGCTAGCGACACTATCATATACGTGAGCCAAAAGGCGCAAACGGTCCCAGGCAAAGGTAAGGCAACACCCGTGGGGATACCGTGCGTGAGGCCGCAAAGTGATATGAGGTGTTACCAGCTAGACCAATGTGACATCGAGTCGGGGTCCTGACAGAAAATGAGTCACTTCGCGGCAAACAGATCAGTTCAGCTCAGGAAGGATTTGAACCACCATGTCTTAAATGCATTGAGCGTGATAACGCTACTTCTGTTGCTGAATGTTCTACTGCTGCTACTGTTGCAATATCTTCACCTGTTGATGTGGTAACTAACCCCTCTGCTGAGGATACCACTGCTATTGCTGATGAGAATGCTAGGTTGAAGACACTGCTTGAAACAGGGATGTACAAAAGTCTCAAAGGGCATCAGACTGTCAGGACCCCGACTCGATGACACATCGATCTAGCCTGTAACACGTCATATCACTTTGCGGCCTCACGCACGGTATCCCCACGGGTGTCGCCTTACCTTTGCCCGGGACCGTTTGCGCCTTTTGGCTCACGTATATGATAGTGTCGCTAGCATCCATATGTTAAGGAGCCCGGGCTGACATGGCTAGTTGTAAACCCAAAATGGCACAGACTTACAGGGACAGGCATCCATGACCTAGCAACGAACGTGTCGGTCATCAGCAAGTGGGTCCGGGCTGTAGCACTGGGCTAGCAGGACTCCGGTAAACCGGGCTGTAGCGGGCTAACAGGACTCCGGTACTCAATGCGTGACATTTCCCCGAAGGGACAGACACCGGAACGAAGAAGGACACATGCCGGCCAGCCTAAGTGTTCCAGAGCAGTAGCAAGCTACCATGGCTCAGCGGTAACACTAGGAGACATTTCCCGGTAAGAGAGGCTACTAAAGATAAACAACTAGATAGTCAGATCCCACACATACCAAGCATTTCAATCATACACACAATATGCTCGATATGTGCAAATACAACAAGGCATCACAACATGACTCTACGACACAAGTACTTTATTTAAGGCTCAGAGAGCCATACATAACATACACAAAGGTACGGGTCACACGACCCAGCATTCAAGTCATACAGTCATACAAACCAGCAGCGGAAGTAACTTGTCTGAGTACAGACAACTAGTAAAATAAAAGAGGCTTGGAAAGCCTAGCTATACTACGAGGTCCTTCACAAGCTCAGGATCACCACCTGGGCCTTAGCCTACTCATTGATGTCAACGTCTACGTAGAACCCATCAGAAGGGGTTGCAGCGTCTTCTGTAAAAATGTAAATTATAGCAACATGAGTACAAAGGTACTCAGCAAGACTTACATCAGATCCTACATACATGCATATTATCAAGAAGGGTTGGTGGAGTTATTACAGCAAGCCAGCTTTGACTCTTGGCTAGGCTAACCTACGAGACTCCAACTTGAAATGGTTTTGCGTACACGAGTCCACTACTCACCAATTCAATACACTACCGAGGATCCACCTCCGTCTTCCTACGGAAGAGCCATCCTCGGCACTCACACTTATCTTGAGGCTTTTAGCAGTTTCCATTTACTTCTCTATGAACTGTATAGGCAACCAAGTAGTCCTTTACCGCGGACGCGGCTATTCGAATAGATCATGATAACCCTGCAGGGGTGTACTTCTTCATACATGTTTCCACCACTTAGCGTCTGCACACGACATGTACTTGGCAACCTTCAAGCGGAAGCCCAACGTGGGTGTCGGCCACGACCTACCTAATCACCTAAGCCTCCAGTCCAGGTTTATCGCCTATCCGGGTTCCATCCGTAGGGAGTCCGGCCGAGGTTTCCCATACGGCCCCGAACGATGTGAACAGGGTTCCCGAGATACCTAACGGGTATTCGGTACACCCGGCCACGTACCTACCGCATCACAGCCCACCCCTACGGTCAGCGCTGTCCACGGCCTCCAGTAGGCTACAAACACCAGAAACTACTTGCAACTCCTGGACGGAGGACTAGGGTGAATAAGAAGCCGAGAGGGTCCATTGGTTTCGGGCCCAATGCATGGTAGTAGCTGATTCTTAAATCACACATACAGATCTCAGTGCTTAAGGTCGGCTTCAATGAAACAACCCACCATGTACTCCTACATGGCCTCTCATCGATACCTTTACCAAATCGTGTTCACCACACCACTCTCATTACCGACATAATCATTTCACTCTAGCCCATCACCCAGATGAACCAGACCTGACACGACTCTAAGCATAGCAGGCATAGCAAGGTAGGAACAACACATACATATGGCTCAATCAACTCCTACACATGCTAGTGGGTTTCATCTAGTTACTGTGGCAATGACAGGTCATGCAGAGGAAGTGGGTTCAACTACCGTAGCACACAGCAGTTTGAAACGCGTTGTCTTAATGCAGTAAAAGAGAGCAGGAGCGAGAACATGGGATTGTATCGATATGATTAAATGGTTGGTTGCTTGCCTGATGGTTCGATGCACTGATACGGTTCTTCGTTAGGGTAATCACGGTACTCCTCAAAGGCAGAACCTGCCGCAAAGAACACCGATACACAACCATCACCAAACAATGTGCAACAATATGATGCATGCATGAAACATAGCAATATGAGTGTGTTGGGCTAATGCAACTAAGACCAGAAGGGTTTGAACCAATTTGAATCAAAGATTCAAATTTCAAACTCAAACATGGCCCTTTAAAGTGTTTTTCCTTGTTCTGCATTAAACATCAGGTTAACTTGTTTAATCATGCATGAAAATAGCACAGATGGATAGATTGGATTTTTCTGATCATTTTTCATATATAATTTGTCTGATTTGGAGTTACAGAATAAAAGTTATGAATTTTTAAAGTTTAAACTATATTCTGGAATTTCCTATATTAGATTAATTCCAGAAAATCAATTATTGCGTCAGCCTGACGTCAGTATGACGTCAGCAGGTCAACGGAACATGTCCAGGTCAAACCTGACAGTGGGTCCCGCGTGTCAGGGTGATTAATTTAATTAAAGTTTAAATAAAACTAAACCTGTTTAATTAACAGGGCTGGGCCCCACCTGACATTGACTCAGGGGAGTCAACCAGGGCCCACCCGTGGTCAAACCCGGGTCGGCTGCACCGGCGTTTAGCCGCCGGTGAGCCCGACGCGGCGGCGGAAGTGGTTTTGGCTGTTTCGGCCGCCAAATGGATCGTGGAGACCACCGGAGTGGAGCTGAGGACGAGCCGCAGCTCTTGGTGGAGTCCGTTGGGGTCGGGGTGGCCGGAGTTGGCGCCGGCGATGACTTTGGCAGCCACCAGGGTTCGGCCGAAGACGAACTTGACGCTAGAGGGGTCAGTGAGGCGCGGGGAGTAGCTAGCTAGGTGCTACGTGACACGGTGAGTATGATGGACACCGTGGAGTGGTCGGAGGGTGACCGGGAGCACGTCGGCGACGAGCTCCACGGCGGTGGGTGCGGTTAAGCTCCGGGAGGTCGCTACACGGCTCGGGAGCAAGCAAAGGAAGGGGGGAAAGATGGCTAAGCTCACAGTGAGTGCGACGAAGCCCTTGGTGCGGCCGGAGATGGACCGGAGCGACGACGGCGTTGAAGGGGATCTCCGCGACGGCGGTTCGGGCGAGGTCGTTGCGGTGGACTCGGGCGTTGCGAGCGCTCGGGGCTCGGCTTGCTCGATGGAGTGGACAGCGGCGGAGCTCCTGGACACGATGAGAGGACGCACGGGCGGCGGGGAGCACGGCTACGACGACGGCACGACGATGGT